>NW_022990297.1:0-82677 GCF_902827175.1 Gymnodraco acuticeps | reverse complement strand
GGCCGTATGTAATTGTCTGTCTCTCAATAAATATCAGTGTATTGACGGGTGAATCCAGTTTCCCTCATTTCATGATGCGCTCAACATTGCTGCAAAGAAGTTTTTACTTCACACCTGGCGTCGCAGGTATGTCGGTATGCTTGAAAGAAGTGGAGGAGGAGGATTCAAGGTTGGCTCTCCTAAACATTGCTCTAATACCCCCTCCTGAAAACGCTTTGATTTCCATAAGCGACTGGCGGTCGTAAAATAGTAGAGCAGAGACATTTTGATAAAAACACGAAACAATAAAACTACTAGAACTAATAAAAGGCCAAACGGGCCTGGGAGACGTCTCGCCGTGCACACTGCTGGCGCCATCTTTATCTGCAGATACAGTATTGGATTTTTTGTTTTAAACAACCAAAAGGAAATCACTTTTACAACCACAACAAATATCCAGCCTGAGTTCCCCGGTCCTGCTCAGAACATTCAGGACCTGGTTTCTCTCTTGATGAAGAACACGTCCGTCAGTCTTCTCCTCGTCCTCCTCTCTTGATGAAGAACACGTCCGTCAGTCTTCTCCTCGTCCTCCTCTCTTCATGAAGAACACGTCCGTCAGTCTTCTCCTCGTCCTCCTCTCTTGATGAAGAACACGTCCGTCAGTCTTCTCCTCGTCCTCCTCTCTTTGTGAAGAACACGTCCGTCAGTCTTCTCCTCGTCCTCCTGTCTTCATGAAGAACACGTCCGTCAGTCTTCTCCTCGTCCTCCTCTCTTCATGAAGAACAACGACCGTCAGTCTTCTCCTCGTCCTCCTCTCTTCGTGAAGAACACATCCGTCAGTCTTCTCCTCGTCCTCCTCTCTTCATGAAGAACACGTCCGTCAGTCTTCTCCTCGTCCTCCTCTCTTCATGAAGAACACGTCCGTCAGTCTTTCTCCTCGTCCTCCTCTCTTGATGAAGAACACGTCCGTCAGTCTTCTCCTCGTCCTCCTCTCTTCTTGAAGAACACGTCCGTCAGTCTTCTCCTCGTCCTCCTCTCTTCGTGAAGAACACGTCCGTCAGTCTTCTCCTCGTCCTCCTCTCTTCATGAAGAACACGTCCGTCAGTCTTCTCCTCGTCCTCCTCTCTTCGTGAAGAACACGTCCGTCAGTCTTCTCCTCGTCCTCCTCTCTTCATGAAGAACACGTCCATCAGTCTTCTCCTCGTCCTCCTCTCTTGATGAAGAACACGTCCGTCAGTCTTCTCCTCGTCCTCCTCTCTTGGTGAAGAACACGTCCGTCAGTCTTCTCCTCGTCCTCCTCTCTTCTTGAAGAACACGTCCGTCAGTCTTCTCCTCGTCCTCCTCTCTTTGTGAAGAACACGTCCGTCAGTCTTCTCCTCGTCCTCCTCTCTTCATGAAGATCACGTCCGTCAGTCTTCTCCTCGTCCTCCTCTCTTCATGAAGAACACGTCCGTCAGTCTTCTCCTCGTCCTCCTCTCTTCATGAAGAACATGTCCGTCAGTCTTCTCCTCGTCCTCCTCTCTTCATGAAGAACACGTCCATCAGTCTTCTCCTCGTCCTCCTCTCTTGATGAAGAACACGTCCGTCAGTCTTCTCCTCGTCCTCCTCTCTTGGTGAAGAACACGTCCGTCAGTCTTCTCCTCGTCCTCCTCTCTTCGTGAAGAACACGTCCGTCAGTCTTCTCCTCGTCCTCCTCTCTTTGTGAAGAACACGTCCGTCAGTCTTCTCCTCGTCCTCCTCTCTTCATGAAGAACACGTCCGTCAGTCTTCTCCTCGTCCTCCTCTCTTCATGAAGAACACGTCCGTCAGTCTTCTCCTCGTCTCCTCTCTTCATGAAGAACATGTCCGTCAGTCTTCTCCTCGTCCTCCTCTCTTCATGAAGAACACGACCGTCAGCATTCACCCAGTCAATCGAGACGTGCTCAGCCTTGCCGCCCATGTCGACCACCAGGTGCTTGTCACCGTGCTCCAAGACCGGGAAAGGTCCATCGTAAGGGGGCTGCAGGGGGCCTCTGTGTACGTCGTGCCGTATGAAGACGTGCCCAGCCGAGCACGCCATGCTTAGTGGTAAGCGCAGAGAAGGTGGGCAGCAACAGGTCTGGAAACTCGGCCAACAGTCTGAGAAACGTATGAAAAGTATGCACACGAGGGAAGAAAACGTTAAGGCATCAACCAAACGCCTATTCCTAACGTCCACAAAGAGTCCATGAGCACACAAAAAATCCGCCCCGAGGCGGGAAAAGAAATGTCCGCTGTTACAAAATCCCAGCTGAAACGCTGTCCTCCGATGAACAGACACATAGGCCTCACGCCGTATGTGCGAATGGGACCGCCGTTAGCCGGTAGTTGTTTTGCTGCACCGAAAAGAGACGGGTTTCTGGCGCAGGGTCATCACCCGTACTGCTGATCCTGTGTGCTGCTAAGTGCTAGTTGATTGTCTGCGTCTGGCTATCGTGTCTGGTCCGGTTTGGCATTGCCTACGGCAGTATCCTCACCTGCCCTACCGATCCTGTGCTGCTGGACACTACTTAGATTGTTCGCTTTTGGCTACTGTGGTTGGGCCGGTTTAGCGTGGCCTACTCTGTACTAGAGGTCCGCTCCCCTAGTGGTATTTTAGTGACTGGACTGCTGGGCTAACTCCTTCTGTTTAGTTATTCTTTCCTTCACCAATTTCAACTATTTTGTTTACTTTGTTCCTTTTCATTAATAGTTTATTTTTGTTTATTCCTATATTCTATTGTTATTTTGTTTCTTTTGTTTTGGCTTATTTTATACTTAATTAGTGTCGATATATCTTTGGTCAAATCATTGTTTGTTTATATGATAATGGTTTTGGTTTAGGTTTTCTTTCTTTGCTTTTTGCATAGTTTTGTTTATGCCGCATGATTGCGGCTTATTTTGGTTTATTTCATTTTGAGTCATTCTGTGTTTTTGTCCCCCCACTTATTGTGTTTTCCCTTGTTTTCCTGATTTAGTTACTGAGAGCTGAAGGTGGTAGTATTGGTGTCCGAGGTGGTGGCTTCCCCCTTTCCGTGTGCTGTGCTTCCCCCGGATTTTTGGATCTTTTCTCCGTGTGATTGTGTGAGTGTGGAACACGTGTGACCGGGGTGACTGAAGTTTGTTTTTGTGGGATCCCTCTACTCATTCGTTGACCCTCTCCCCCACTGGTAAGCCTCAGCCCCCTTGTTCGTTCTCCCTTTTGGATATAGCCCTGTGTGACTGCGGCTAACGTCTCTGCACCGGGCTGTTGTGTAGCCAGGAAAAAACGATCCGCTTCATCAGCCAAGGCACGGGGCTCCGTGACCGGCGTGTTGGTCAGCGCCGTCTGGACCCGGGAAGGTAAGTGACGCAGGAAAATCTCCGTGAATAAAATCTGGGGATCTTCCCCCCCTAGCTGAGATGGCTTGCTGTCTCCTAGGCCTTGAATGTCAAGTATCTGGCGGGCCCTCTCCTTAGCAGATAAGCTAAATGTCTTAAGGAGGAGGGCCTTAATCGCCTCATATTTGCCATGGTGTGGGGGGTCTGTGATAAAACCAACCAACCTGGACGACGTGAAGCCTCCCAGCGCTGCTACAACATGGTAGTACTTCAGGTTCCTGGTACGGACCGGCCGGCAGGCGAAGTGCGCCTCCACGTGTGCAAACCACGCCGCCGCGGCATTCTCCCAAAACTCCAGAACCTTACGAAAACATCGCGCTTTCTCGGAAAAGTCGGGGTCACCAGTGTAGTGCCGTGAAAAGGGAGTCGGAAATGGTGTATTCAGAATTGACTTCCACACTTTATTATTCATTAAACTCTCGGAGGATAATGCATGAACTTCTCTGTCTGACGAGCTAGCAGGAATGAATAGCCACAGCTCAGTGTTCCCACTAAATGGTCCGTGTGGCAACACACTACAACAGATGAATTATGGTCCACAATATGGTGTCACCACAGTATATAGGTACATGTATTATTGTTATTATTCCTTATTTCCTTATCTATTCATTTTAATTTTCTTTTAATATTATCTGTTACATTACTTTATTTTTACCTATATATGTATCTATTTATTTACTTTACTAGCTAGGACCGGGAGGGGGGGAAAGGGACAAATATTGACTGTATAAATATAAAGTCATTGTGCCTGACTCAATAAAAAATACAAATAAATACAAATAATGGTTGTTGGTAATGTATTAGTGGTACAAAATGTTGGAACACATGACAGATAACACTCTAGTCATTGTGTTAAGGTTGTTTAATAGGGTGTGGGATTCTGGCCAACTTCCTTCAGTGTGGAAACAAGCGATAATAGTGCCCATCCTGAAGCCAGGGAAAGACCCTTCAGATCCATCTAGCTACAGGCCTATTGCCCTGACATCTCATTTATGCAAAATCATGGAAAGAATGGTTACAGAAAGGTTAACATATATCTTAGAAAGTAAAGCTCTGTTGTCCCCATATCAAAGTGGGTTCCAGAGGGGTCGGAATACAATGGATTCTATATTGTGCTTACAATCAGACATCAGGAAAGCACAGACCAACAAGGAAGTAGTGATTGCAGTCTTCTTTGATATTGAAAAGGCTTATGATATGCTCTGGAAGGAAGGTCTACTAATCAAGTTCAAATCATTGGGAATTTGTGGTAAAGCATATAATTGGGCTATGAATTTTTTACGGGACAGAAACATACAAGTAAGAGTAGGTGCAGAATATTCAAGTGTTTATGCTGTGGAAAATGGTACTCCGCAAGGTAGTGTGTGTAGTCCGTTGCTGTTCAATATAATGATACATCTTTAATCAAGTTAATCCAAGTGTGGGGAAATCTTTGTATGCAGATGATGGGGCTTTGTGGGCAAAAGGCCGCAATGTAGCACATGTTGGAAAGAAAATACAAGCTGCAATAGTTGAAGTGGAGAAATGGACTAATAAATGGGGATTCAAACTGTCAGTAGCTAAGACGCAGGTCATTTGTTTTACAAAACGGCATAACATTGCTCCTATATCGTTAAAATTGTATGAGCAACCTCTTGAACAGGTTAATACAATAAGATTTCTTGGTGTTTGGTTTGACGGAAAGCTAACATGGAGCAATCATATAGGAAAAGTTCAAAAAAAATGTAAAAAGGTCAACAATGTACTTCGGTGTTTGGCGGGACAGGAGTGGGGAGCGAGTAGGTCATCACTTCTGAATATATATTGGGCACTCATGAGACCTGTATTAGATTATGGGTGTATAGCGTTCATGGCAGCAGCAGAATCAAACCTTAAAAAGCTGGATGTCCTACAAGCTCAGGCCTTGAGGATATGTAGTGGAGCTTTTAAAACATCTCCAGTATCAGCAATGCAGGTGGAAATGGGAGAAATGCCTTTAAGGATAAGAAGAGTGAAGTTAATGTTGGCATACTGGGTAAACCTTCAGGGGCACAGTGATAGTCATCCTGCGAAAAGTATTTTTGAAAGACTGCTGGGAGCACAATGAGTCACATTTAACAAGTGTTGGATGGATTGGCGATGTTAAAGCAGCAAGTATAGGTTTGAATCAAATACAGTATTGCCCCACAGCTCCAATCTCGTCCATTCCACCCTGGTTGCTCCCATTGCCAAGTGTAGACCTCAATATACGAGAGGAGTTAAGGGAAAAGAAAGAACTACCAGTATGGCGCATAGTCCAGAATTATTTTGCAAGATATCACTCAGACTCAACAATCATATTTACAGATGGCTCCAAAGATCCAGAGACAGGGCGTGCAGGGGCAGCAGTTTATATCCCAGTGAGTAATACACATATAAAGAAAAGGGTAACAGACCATGTGTCAGTATACACCACAGAGTTGTTGGCATTGGTACTGTCATTGAAATGGATAGAGGAGAAATACATACATAATAGTGTAATTGCATCTGACAGCTTTTCAGCATTATCAATTATACGATCAGGCAGATCTTCATCTAGAATGGACATAATAAATGAAGTATTTCTAATTTTATATCAAATGCAAATCAAAGGCATAGCAACTCGTTTCATCTGGGTTCCTGCTCATGTTGGTGTGGAGGGAAATGAACAGGTGGATATTCTGGCCAAACAAACACTCAGAAGTATGAACATAGACATAGAAGTTCCACTCAGCAAAGCAGAGGTTAAAACATTCATACAGAAATATGCACAAACAACATGGCAATAACATTGGGACCTTAGTGATACAGGAAGACATCTTTATCACATTCAAAGGTATGTGGGGGATGGAAGGAAGGTGGGGTTTAAAAGAAGGGTGGACAATGTCATTTCTCGGATGAGAATAGGTCATACAGGTCTCAATCATACATTAAGTATAATACAGGTCTCAATCATACATTAAGTATAATACAGGTCTCAATCATACATTAAGTATAATACAGGTCTCAATCATACATTAAGTATAATACAGGTCTCAATCATACTTTAAGTATAATACAGGTCTCAATCATACATTAAGTATAATACAGGTCTCAATCATACATAAGTATATACAGGTCATCATATCATACATTAAGTATAATACAGGTCTCAATCATACTTTAAGTATAATACAGGTCTCAATCATACTTTAAGTATAATACAGGTCTCAATCATACTTTAAGTATAATACAGGTCTCAATCATACATTAAGTATAATACAGGTCTCAATCATACATTAAGTATAATACAGGTCTCAATCATACTTTAAGTATAATACAGGTCTCAATCATACTTTAAGTATAATACAGGTCTCAATCATACTTTAAGTATAATACAGGTCTCAATCATACATTAAGTATAATACAGGTCTCAATCATACATTAAGTATAATACAGGTCTCAATCATACATTAGTATAATACAGGTCTCAATCATACATTAAGTATAATACAGGTCTCAATCATACTTTAAGTATAATACAGGCTCAATCATACTTTAAGTATAATACAGGTCTCAATCATACTTTAAGTATAATACAGGTCTCAATCATACATTAAGTATAATACAGGTCTCAATCATACTTATTAAGTATAATACAGGTCTCAATCATACATTAAGTATAATACAGGTCTCAATCATACATTAAGTATAATACAGGTCTCAATCATACCTTAAGTATAATACAGGTCTCAATCATACTCTTAAGTATAATACAGGTCCTCAATCATACATTAAGTATAATACAGGTCTCAATCATACTTTAAGTATAATACAGGTCTCAATCATACATTAAGTATAATACAGGTCTCAATCAGACTTTAAGTATAATAGGTCTCAATCATACTTTAAGTATAATACAGGTCTCAATCATACATTAAGTATAATACAGGTCTCAATCATACTTTAAGTATAATACAGCTCTCAATCATACATTAAGTATAATACAGGTCTCAATCATACTTTAAGTATAATAGGAAAGCATCCAACAGGAAAGTGTATACACTGCAGCCAGCCAGAAACTGTTGAGCATGTTTTACTGCTTTGCAGGAAATATAGTACTCAGAGAAATGTGCTTTTCCAGACACTGAAGAAAGCAAAATTCCATGACTTGTCACTATCAGGGCTGTTAGGGAACACATCAGGCAATATATATTGTGAGATTATTACGTTTCTAAGAGAAATTGATACATTTAAAATAATCTAGAGTTTTGGTTCTTTGTTTTGTTTATTGTTTTCTGCATAGTCTCTTGTCCACACTCCAGTCCAGTTGGTGGCGGTAATGCACCTACAGGTTGGTTTGCCAACCGCCAATAAACACTAAAGAAGAAGAAGAAGAAGAAGAAGAAGAAGAAGAAGAAGAAGAAGAAGAAGAAGAAGAAGAAGAAGAAGAAGAAGAAGAAGAAGAAGAAGAAGAAGAAGAAGAATGAAGCGAGGGGTCTGAGTTCATGGATGTATAATAAGAACTGGATACAGCGTGGGAGGCGGGGCCTCATTCATTCCTATGAGAGTTGCTCAATGGCGCATGATGACAAAATGGCCCAACTTTTGAGAGAACGAAACATCACAGATTACCCGGCATGCCTGAGAAGTACCCGTATGTGCACTCATAGAGCATGCGCAACTTTAACCACGCCGCCCAAACGTTCACATTAAGCACGTGAATTTGCGTACACGTAACAGCACCGCGCGTTCATGACAGCATGGTACTGGATTTATATTAACGAGGCGGCAGTTAGCAGCTAGCGGCTAGCTAGTAAATTATGCTAAGTTACACATCAATCGTTATGTACTTTTTTATTACGCTGACATCAGGATCTAGTGATATCCAAGCAACAGAGCTTCATTTAGCATGATACTTGTGTGGGTTGTACATGAAACCACTTGGTAATATATCAAAATGTATATGTTGAAGCCTGTTATGATCAATTGTGAGTTAAAACGTTATCTAAAAAGTAAAGCTGATGATGGATTACTGTGGTGGAGTTAAAAATAACAATAGCCTATTTCTTTTTGAAATGTGATGGAGTAAAAGGATAGTAACTGTGATTATTCATGTTAAGTAGCCCACAAGTAACTAAAACAATTGCAAGTGCAATAAGAAGCTACAGGAACGTTAATCTACGTCGGTAATATTAACTTTATTTGATACAACATTTACGGTACAAGATTTACTTCATAGTAGTATGTAGTATAATATTTTACAAATTATGAATTACAGCAAACATGTGCAATATATCCATTATTACAGCTCCGTGGGCTGGCAGTAAGGCGATATGGTCCGTTATTGTGCATCCATGGGTAAAGAGAAATGCATGTAGTACAGAACACGTAACTTGAACGTGCCGGGCAGCGCGGTCCCGTGGGTTAGATGCGCGTTCATAATGCCGAGGGAAATAACTCTCAGAATAACGTTATTAGCACATGTTTACAACTTGAGGAACGAATGTTTTTAATAAGGGCTATACAAACGTTCATACTGGGTACTTTATTTAGTTTAAAACAAATTATCCAACGAGTTACAGATCACTCTTTCACCATGTAAGTAAATGGGAAAAAGTGTTTCCGGGCCCAGCAACCTAAAGGAAGTGTAGTACCGCAGTTTGACCAGCATGAATATTCTCATCAGACTCCGGCGCACTTCCTGGGGGCTTGTCTGAGCTTCCACGGATGCAGTGACATCATACCTCCTTGTGGCTCACACATAACTCGAGCCCTGCATGTGGAGTCTCGTCGCTACGGTTCTCTCTTGTGTTCCTGAGAAAGTGCGTGTGAGCTCCAGCTCTACTGATCCATCATCCGTGTGTCTGGATAAACCTCTGAATGGACTCTGTGCTCTTTTTTCTGGAGCGTTTACCTCGGACTATAGGAGCTAGCTTAGCATGCTAGCTGGAAACACGTTAGCGCCACTAGTCAGATTGAGAGTTTGACGGAGAGAGAAACGGTGTGTTTAACGGAGTCTGCAGGGAAAGGTGATCTAGGAAACATGAGTAAAGTCCAAATGCTGCTGTCGTTGAAGCAGCAGCGACTCACTGCTGCTTCTGAAGAGATATTTGCTCTGTTTGAACAAACAATAGCAGAGCTCGAGGAGGAGCTGTTTCTTTCCAAAGAGGAGAACAAGAGACTCCAGAAACTACTGGACGCTGTTTTACAGCCTCAGCTTCGGATACACAGAGCAGGTCTGTTCCCTTTACTCTTCATTAACACTTTAAACTCTTCAGTAACACTTTATTATCACATTAATAACACTTTAGACCAGGGGCGCTGGAAGGGGGGTGCTGAGGGCGCTGCAGCACCCCCTAGCGTCAGGCACATTTTAATTTTTTGATATTTATTTTTTGATTGCATTTCATTGTGTCTGAGATATATTTGATATTATATATTATTATTCAAATGATACTTTTAAACTATAAAATAAATTATTTAGCTTCAGGGAAGACAAATAAAAAATATGTTTTTTTAGTCAGCTACTTTTAACGTGACGCACAACACAAGTGACGAGTAACTGACATGGTCTGTGTTTGACACAAATTGAAGAGACAGATCACGTTTTGTTCTACGACATTAAATCCATCAGCAGTGACCCCGCTAGTGATTTTTGAAGAGTTTACGTGTCTGAAAAACGATGGTTGTTACCAAGTGGCTGAATAGGACTACAGAAGTTGTCCAGGCCGTTTTACGTCATTACACCGAACACGTAAAACACTCCCGGTAAGTTTGTTTGCCCTGTTCTGCTTGAAAGCAAGTCCCTGCCTCCTGCAAACTGTTCAAACAGATGCTTCAACTTGTACCATTTAGAGTCTGTATGTTTGAATATGGATCTTAAGTCGGCGTGACGTTGAAGCAGCGACCCTGCTGTAGTTCCTTTATAGCATAACGTTAGCATTTTGCTTCTGGCAGCTAGATTTATGATTCGAAAATTATAAAAGTAGGGTAGACATGTGGAGATTATCCGGCTGAACAAAACGTGACCCGTCTCTTCAATGTGTTTCAACCACAGACCTTATTTCCAGCTATTTTCCAAAATCCTATGGAGACATTGCATTGCGTTTTTGACGAAGGAACCGGAAGGAGTTTACTTCCGGGTTTTAGGATGCGTCACTGCGGTTCTCTATTCATGGTCACATTAATAAATCATATAACACAAATAGCCAATCACACAAAAAACATGTTGCTGTGAGCATTAAACGACTATCATTAAACTAAACAAACACAACAGAACGTTATTGTCCTAATAAAATAATAACATACATTTTGTCCACTGACATAATACAATAGCACCTTACCAAGCCCCCAGGAAGTGCACTATTTCCCATTGACTTACACGGGGAAAGAGTGGTCTGTAAATCGTTGGAATATTTTTTTTTAAACTAAATAAACTACCCAGTATGAACACTTGTATAGCCCTTATTAAAAACATTCGTTCCTCAAGTTGTAGAAATGTGCTAATAACGTTATTCTGAGAGTTATTTCCCTCTGCATTATGAACGCGCATCTAACCCACGGGACCGCGCCGCCCGGCACGTTCATGTACGTGTGCAGCACTACATGCGTTTCTCTTTACCCATGGATGCACAATAAGAACGGACCCATATCGCCTTACTGCCATCCCACGGAGCTGTAATAATGGATATATTGCACATGTTTGCTGCAATTCATTATTATACTACATGGGCTGTATGATTTAAATCTTGTACCGTAAATGTTGTATTAAATAAAGTTAATATTACCGACGTTAGATTAACGTCCCTGTAGCTTCTTATTGCACTAAGAAGCTTATTGCACTGTATATATATATATATATATATATTAGGGATGCACGATATTGGTTTTTTGAAACTGATACCGATAACTTCCTGCTTCTCAAGACCGATACCGATAACCGCTAATAAAAAAAAATGTACGCCACTAATTATTTTAACGCGATTAACCCATGTGTATTTTTTTTTCCTCGGCCGCCCCGTAGTTTCAGAGCGCATCGAGTTTAAAATACCATCTACAAGCTGATGCTGACAGCCCCGCTCCTGCCGCCCGCTTGTGGCAGACCACACTTCCACGCTCACCGGCAGTCACCAACTGGCCATCTGGAGGACCGGGAGGGTGTGTGTATGTGTGGCCCGAGCGAGCGAGAGAGAGACCTTACGTGCATTGTTGTTGTTAGCATCTGGTGCTAGCTAGCGGCGCTAACGGATAAAAGGAGCTGTTTAAATGAAAACAGAGGAGCGACATTTCGCCACAACTGCGCCGAGCACTTGACTTTATGCAGGAAGCCAGACAGTGGGACATTGTACGAAAAGTCAGCACACTCAGCACGGATAGTGCGCAACATGATTGCAGCGTCCAGGCAGCTCCGGTTCGAGCATATGCCTTGAGTTGCACATAGCTCCAACGCCCATACCACCGCCGACATGTTTGTTTACTGTCCTGGCTTCACGGCCGCACACCATTTACGTCACAGCCAAGCATGAGTTTGGGAGCGCTGATTTGTGAAGAACTCCCCTCTTCCTAAACCACTAATACCACAGTACTGGCAAAACGGGAGGAGCCGAGTGTAAAATAAGCGACCCTCATCCCAATCCACCCACACCGCAGTATTTTTTTCTTTTTTTTACCCAAAAAATATATTGTATATTATCGGGGCTATTAATACTGTTATCAGGTTTATCGGGATTACGTCATAATTGCTAATATCGGACCGATAATTATCGTGCATCCCTCATATATATACATACATACATTGCAATAAGAAGTTACGTCAGTGGCTTAATTTGCCTAATCCTCCCCCAGGGACTTATTCCGGTGTGAACGCGATCTGTACTTAGTTCATGAGAACTAAAGAGTTCTCATGAACCTTTGTGGGAAAAGTACTGCGGTGTGAATGCGCCTTTTGATCAGGTGTGATAAACTCCACCCGCCTGGCGCTGCAAGTAGGTAAAATCAAACGAGACAATTACTTTATCTGCTCCTGGAAATGTGACATAAATTGATAATTTAGTTTTAATGTGATTTTTAAATGTGTAAAAAAGCAAATACATTTTGGAATAATTCAAAGAATATATATTTCGAGAGAGATAGGGAGCCCTGGAGGGTTCATAGAGAGAAAAATAAATAAAACTAGCCTACGTTTTATTAATTTGTGCGCACGATATACTTTCTTGTTCGCACGTTCCTGGGGCACTCCGGCAGGACTATAGCAATACATCGAGATTAAGGTTAAACACATTTCTTTCACTTGTGAATACACATATAACTATGGAGAACCAGATGTGTGTAAATTACTGTTCGTGGTCATTTGAAATCAAATGCCGGTGTCGGACACACAAACACACCGAACACACACACAGAGCGGAGCTGAGCACAAACACACACACATCATGCGCCCTGGTGACCGGACATCTCCTTCATGAAACGAGTAATAGGGGGAATAATCGGGCAGTTCGATAGAGGTGTGTGTGGTAGCCGCCTCGATCTCTATCAGCTGTTCTAATGAAGGGAAACACAGTGAAGTAAACAGTAAAAGGCACAACTCTTTACAGCTGGTGCTGCTCTTCTCAGATTCTGCTGAGTTACACGTTACTGCCTCCAGTGCCCTGTACGACGAAGCCAGTTCAACAGACCCTGGATATGTTTGAGTTACCCGGCTTAACTAACCCTAACAAACGCGATCTCGCTAAGCGGTCCTACGAAGCTGGTTATCAAAGTTAAAGTTAAGTTAAAGCCTTTTATTGTCATTATACACAGAGTATAACGAGATTCAGAGTGCAACTCTGTCCCGGAGTGCAACAAATACAAACTCGTACACAACACTAAAAAACACGGCAATAGGACAGACAACATAAACAATCATACGGGGGGATAAATAGTTACAAATATTGATATAAAAACAGTAAATAAAGTGCATTAAAAGTGTATGTGTGAGAATGGTTACGGTTATTGCATTATGTGTGGTGGTTGAGCAGCCTGATGGCCCAGGGGTAGAAACTGTTTTTGAGTCTGTTTGTCCGGGACTTGAAGTTCCTGTCTCTCCTCCCAGAAGGCAGGAGAGAGAACAGTCTGTGACCTGGGTGAGAGCTGTCCTTTATGATTTTGTTAGCACTGCTGCGGCAGCAGGGAGGTGGAGATGTGTTCCAGAGAGGGCAGGGGGCAGCCGATGGTTTTCTCTGCCATCCGTATAACTCTCTGCAGGGCTTTCTTGTCCGCAGCTGAACATCCTGCATACCACCCCGAGATGGAGTATGACAGTGTAGTCGCTGCTGGGCCTTCTTAACTGCTGCAGCGGTGTGTGCCGTCCAGCTGAGGCTCTCCGAAATGTGAACCCCCAGGAACTTAAAGGTGGAGACCCTCTCCACTCTCTCTCCATTGAGGTGAAGGGGGGTGGGTTCTGGACGGTGCTTTCTGAAGTCTATGATGATTTATTTTGTTTAGCTTGTGTTCAGATGTAGGTTGTTAGCTGAACACCACACAGACAGCTTCAGGATCTCGTCTCTGTATGCCGACTCGTCGTCTCCCTTATATATTTGGCCGACCATAGTGGTGTCATCTGCACATTTGGAGTATAATGGAGTTGGAGGGGTGAATGGGAGAGCAGTCGTGTGTGTAGACTGTGTAGAGGGCTCAGCACGCAGCCCTGCGGGGAGCCAGTGCTGAGGGTGTGGGTGGAGGAGCAATAAGGGCCTATTTTCACTGTCTGAGGACGGTCTGTAAGGAAATTATTTATCCAGGCGCATAAGATGGAGGGGAAACCTAGGCGTGACAGTTTTTCCACGAGTATGTCAGGTATGATGGTGTTAAAAGCTGAGCTAAAATCGACGAACAGCATCCTTATATAGTTACCTGGGCCTTCTAGGTGGCTCACAGCTGTGTGATCAACTCAGTAAATCAACCAGGGTTTCTCTGTCCGGCTGAGAGCGCGTTCATGTGAAAGGGACAGGGTTAGCAACATTTGACCAATCACAAACATGGAGAAGCGTGCTGACAGCGTCTTTTTTTCTCTCTCCATGAACCTTTGGGGCTCCGTATATACACTAGTATTAGACGCAGTCAAAAGTTTGGACACATCTTCTCATTCAAAGTTTTTTATTTATTGAAATAGGTTCTACATTGTAGATTAATACTGAAGACATCAAAACTATAAAACAACACATATGGAATTATTATAGCATTCAGTGGTTTTTGTGAGTGCTCTTGAGGATACATTCAAAGTTCTTGAAATGTTCCGGATCGACTGGCCTTCATTTCTTAAAGTGATGATGGACGGTCGTTTCTCTTCACTGAGTTGAGTGGGTCTGGCCATAATATGGATTACAACAGTAGTCAAATAGGGCTCTCCACTGTGCACTAACCCTACCTCAAACACATTAAGAAAGCAAGTAATTCCACAAATTGACTCTTGACAAGGCACATGTGTTAATGGAAAACCGTTCCAGGTGACGACCTTGTTATGGTAGATTCCTTATTACAGCGTATTTCTTGCTTATTCATTAAGGTCACACAGGTCAGAGAGGCCCCATCGTCTTGTTATATCAGTCTTATGCCTAGTCACATGGTTAGTTAAGACAAATGTGTTTATTGAGTTACATTTCCAGAGAAGAGGCCCCATCGTCTCCCCCGTAATTATTAGGGGTGAGCGGAAGTACAAAGAGGCTCCATAGCTCAGTCGGTAGAGCCTCAGGTTATAATACAGTTAAGTCTTTGTTAGTTAAAGACGTCATGAGATAGTGACATTTCGACATCTGAAACACATACGTGTGTGTGTGTGTGTGTGTGTGTGTGTGTGTGTGTGTGTGTGTGTGTGTGTGTGTGTGTGTGTGTGTGTGTGTGTGTGTGTGTGTGTGTGTGTGTGTGTGTGTGTGTGTGTGTGTGTGTGTGTGTGTGTGTGTGTGTGTGTGTGTGTGTGTGTGTGTGTGTGTGTGTGTGTGTGTGTGTGTGTGTGTGTGTGTGTGTGTGTGTGTGTGTGTGTGTGTGTGTGTGTGTGTGTGTGTGTGTGTGTGTGTGTGTGTGTGTGTGTGTGTGTGTGTGTGTGTGTGTGTGTGTGTGTGTGTGTGTGTGTGTGTGTGTAAAACTGCTACTCGTTGGGGCATTTCCGCGATTGGTTGCTGTTGAAGCAAGGGGATGTACTCCAATATTATTATTTATTGTTGTGCAACTGAATATTGATTAATCTTATGTTTTATTGATCTCTCTCTCTGTGTTAACATTTAACCTGTTAAGCCTGCGGGGACCCCGTTTTTTTTTTTCACGACACTGTGTCTCAGGGTATCTTAATATTTAAAAACCTATTAATGTGTTATACCAGATTAACGAGAACAATCTCAGCTAACTGACTATACGAACCATTTTTACCGAAACAAAACACAAGTCTCACAAGAAGCGTTAGCATTAGCCCTTAGCTAAAACGGGCAGATGCTACTTCCGGTGCTAACAAGCAAAAATGATCTTTAAAACTAAATATCTTCTGCACAAACTACATATTATCTGAAAGCTGATACTCCACAGATTATTTTGTTATAAGTATCATCACTGTAGGACACAAACTCACTGAGATATCAGCCAGAACAGAGAAGAAAAAAAAAAACTGTTTTCAAAACCATAACAATAATGATGTCTTACCGTTGCTGTTTTGTGATCAAAGCTCGTGTTCAAGGGAATAAAAACGCTGCTGAAGGTTAATCCAATGTCTATTAGTCACTTTAGAATTGTGATTTGTGTAGAATTGAGAATTGTGATAATCTATCATTACATTCATGGCAGCAGAGTAGGTAAAAAGTTTCGTAGTCCCGAGCTAATGCTGTCTCACGTGCTGTTTACGCAAACCTCTCTCTACTTGACGTAAGTATTTAGCGGGACTTACTAACTGTCACTCGATTATATTGGCTCTAACGGTTCAGAAAAGGTGTCAATCACCAAAATCGACCAATGGGTTCCAAAGATATGATCCTGCGTAGTATAAACTACGCCCGCTCCGGCTCCATTACGCATTACGCAGCCAGAAGGGAGAGCTTCACCACCGAGCAGGTGCTAGAGATGCTAGCTGACGATAGCTCATACCAGATGACTCGTCGTCGGATGATGAAGATCTCCTCCAGCCAGACCTGGATCCGGACAGTAGTGACTCGGATGTTGAACTTCCACCACGGGAAAGGAATGTAATCTCTCTGTTTTTATATATTACTTATGTGTTTGGTGGAACTGCGTCACAGTGCTAGCTTAGCCAAGAAGCTACAGGAATGATTAGGCAAAATGCTAAATAGTGTTACTTGTCTTTTTGGAGTTACATTTTCTAAATGAATGGCCAGTGAATTAATATACATGTGTTTACTTATTTATTTGGTGTAATATTATTCATTTATAGTCCAATATGATCCTATAAGTATAAGCCAGTGAATTAATCTAATCTCTTTGTTTTTCCACATTTGTTAGATGAGGAGTGACCCCAGCAGGACAAAGCCACACACCCAGAAGACTTTCAGGGAGCAGCTTGCTGCAGAATTGTTGGAGTTTGCTGAAGGCCCTGCTGAAGGCCCTGCACCTCCACCACCCCCACCCCCTCCTCCACCACTCACATGCATGTCCGAGTATTATGGGGAAGATGCCACCAAGGTCAGGAAGAACTGCAGCAGGTGCCTAGATGCTGGACTCAAAAGGGTGAAGACACCTGTGTACTGCAGGAAGTGCCAGGTCCCCCCCTGCACAAACTACATATCATCTGAAAGCTGATACTCCACAGATTATTTTGTTATAAGTATCATCACTGTAGGACACAAACTCACTGAGATATCAGCCAGAACAGAGAAGAAAAAAAACAACTGTTTTCAAAACCATAACAATAATGATGTCTTACCGTTGCTGTTTTGTGATCAAAGCTCGTGTTCAAGGGAATAAAAACGCTGCTTAAGGTTAATCCAATGTCTATTAGTCACTTTAGAATTGTGATTTGTGTAGAATTGAGAATTGTGATAATCTATCATTACATTCATGGCAGCAGAGTAGGTAAAAAGTTTCGCAGTCCCGAGCTAATGCTGTCTCACGTGCTGTTTACGCAAACCTCTCTCTACTTGACGTAAGTATTTAGCGGGACTTACTAACTGTCACTCGATTATATTGGCTCTAACGGTTCAGAAAAGGTGTCAATCACCAAAATCGACCAATGGGTTCCAAAGATATGATCCTGCGTAGTATAAACTACGCCCGCTCCGGCTCCATTACGCATTACGCAGCCAGAAGGGAGAGCTTCACCACCGAGCAGGTGCTAGAGATGCTAGCTGACGATAGCTCATACCAGATGACTCGTCGTCGGATGATGAAGATCTCCTCCAGCCAGACCTGGATCCGGACAGTCGTGACTCAGATGTTGAACTTCCACCACGGGAAATTAATGTAATCTCTCTGTTTTTATATATTACTTATGTGTTTGGTGGAACTGCGTCACAGTGCTAGCTTAGCCAAGAAGCTACAGGAATGATTAGGCACAATGCTAAATAGTGTTACTTGTCTTTTTGGAGTTACATTTTCTAAATGAATGGCCAGTGAATGAATATACATGTGTTTACTTATTTATTTGGTGTAATATTATTCATTTATAGTCCAATATGATCCTATAAGTATAAGCCAGTGAATTAATCTAATCTCTTTGTTTTTCCACATTTGTTAGATGAGGAGTGACCCCAGCAGGACAAAGCCACACACCCAGAAGACTTTCAGGGAGCAGCTTGCTGCAGAATTGTTGGAGTTTGCTGAAGGCCCTGCTGAAGGCCCTGCACCTCCACCACCCCCACCCCCTCCTCCACCACTCACATGCATGTCCGAGTATTATGGGGAAGATGCCACCAAGGTCAGGAAGAACTGCAGCAGGTGCCTAGATGCTGGACTCAAAAGGGTGAAGACACCTGTGTACTGCAGGAAGTGCCAGGTCCCTCTGTGCTTCACTGTCAAAAAGAACTGTTTCAGGGAGTGGCACGACCTAAATACTGGAACATTCAGGTAGGTATAAAGTTCAGGTAGGTATAACGTTTTGCGAGTGTTTATTTGAAGAAAAAAATACGTGTTGTTTTTATATACCTAGTGTGATTTTATTGTATAGTGTGTTGGTAAAATATTTGTTGTTTTTACAAACCTACAGTGTGGTTTTATTGTATAGTACATTGGTAAAATGTTTGTTTTTACATGCCTATAGTGTGTTGGTAAAATGTTTGAAATAAATCTGCCCCAGTTGGAGCCAAATGTTACCTATGTTTCTGGGTTTTTTTATTGTGCAAGTACACCTACACACAATGACCTACAGTGTGGTTTTATTGTATAGTGCGTTGGTACAGTTACATACACACAGCTACACTTACACATACACACTTACACATACCCACACAGCTACACACACCTACACATACCCACACAGCTACACATACACACCTACACACACCTACACACACACCTACACATACAGTACCCACACAGCTACACTTACACTTACACATACACACCTACACACACACACACACACCTACACTTACACACACCTAGTACACAAACTCACACACACAAAAATATATTTACATTTTTTTTTTTTTTTTTTTTTTTTTTTTTTTTTTTGGGTGGTATGAATACCTATAGTGATTATTCAATGTAATACAATAATTTCTATAGTCTGGTACCTGAAAAAGGTCAAATGGCACTGATGGAACCAAATGTGCCCAAATGTGCCCAAAGCTTATTCCGCCTGGACTTTATTTTCATAAACCTCTCTAAAAAGGGCAAATGTCACTTGTTTTGCCTCAATCTTGACACAGGGTACTTATTATACTTATTTTATGTTATACTTTGGATTCCTAAAGCTTTTAGGCTACTAACCCATCATTCAAGGTTGGTCTTCACTATAAGTAATGGGTTTTCTTTAGGCGGAGACAGGAATTTACATTTTTTTGCTATGTTCCATCTGAATTTACTCTGACACAGAAAAATCTATATATATTAATTGCACTAGCTGTGTGCAAAGCTGTCATCAAAGCAAAAGGGGGCTGCTTCTAAGAATCTAGAATAAAAATCACACTTTTTTGTTAACTAGATAATTCTATATGTGTTCTTTCATAGTTTTAATGTCTTCAGTATTAATCTACAAAGTAGAAACAAATTAAAAATAAACAAAAACCATTGAATGAGAAGCTGTGTCCAAACTTTTGACTGGTACTGTGTATAAAAAAAACACTCATTTTAATATTTAGCAGGTTCCCTCATCTACGGTATAATCATCTATACAAGTGCAACTTTAAACATTTACAGCAGTAAAATGCAACATACAAAATAATCAAGAAACATCATAAATAAAACACTGACAGGGTTGGTGCGGACCTGATAATTTATTCCGGCGAATTACTCAGACCTACTAATTAAACTAACCGAAGTTATTGAGTCTATGTAAGTGTACTGCTTGGCTCAGATCCACCAACGTCAGCAAGATTTCACCTCTAGGAAGAACCAGGTTCAATTAACTGCTGTTTCAATTCAGACGACTCTCTAAATGTGTTTAAGCGATCCCGAAGGATTTTGATCTCAGTAAATGAGGTGTGGTCCTACCTAATCGTGAGTGTGGCAGGGTGCAATCTTACCTTTGAAGCAGGAGAGGAGGGCGCAGATGTCTTTTAAGTTGTCCCAGTCCAAAAGGTGGGATCAGTTTATTTGAAGAAAAATAGGTCCAAACTAATACAGGGTTTTTATCTTCTCTCTTTACAACATTATACTCATACTAAACCTATCATGCTGTGATCATCTTCAAATATGAAACTTTTATTCACAGTTTTACATTTATTACCAAAATTGTACTTTCAACTGCCCAATTCAGTTGTGATTTTTAAATCTCCCGATAGAATTTAGAGGCATTTCCTCATAAAGACCAGTGATAATAAAAAGCACATTCAACTTTTCATTCACCAAATCAATTCACATCAATTCCATTCCTTTTTTCCGACACAGATGGCGGGTACTAACATTCACAAACACATACCTATCTCCTGCAGGTATTCGGAGGAAGATCCTCATAGGTGGCGGTTACTAATACTCACAAACACATCTCAATTAATTCCACTCATTCAACAAAGTAATTCACTCAGCATTCAACCAAGACATTTGAGAGATATTTACCAAGTTTGAGAGAACCTTACCGAGAGCAAAAACTCAGCTCTGAGGGACAGAGCTTACAGAGAGAGAACCACGTGCATGAATGAAAACAGTGCATTAGGTAAAACAGAGGGGTCAAACGACATGTACTCTCTGAGCCGGTTCAAACGAGACCGTGCTCAAAGACCTCGGACCTTCCTATGCGCCGGGAGATTCGTAAGTCGTCTCTGGGGTTATGGTTGGGGTAAGACCTTGGGGTAAAGAGTTTGGGGCAGTATTTATGATACACCTAATCATTTTAAAGGGCCCATGTCATGCTTTTCCGGTTATTACACGTCCCCTTGTGTGTTATGAAGGTTTTTATGCATGTATGAACCACCTAACTAACAAGACTTAACTGTATTATCCGGAGGAGGGTCTCTTTGCACTTCCGCTCACCCCTAATAATTGCGGAAGAGACGATGGGCCTCTGTTCTCTGGAAACTGTAATTCAATAACATACCTAATTATATTGACTAGGTCCAAGACTGATATAACAGTGTGTTTCCTGTTTCCTGCAGATGTCCAGCAGCTGGTGGTGGTTAAAGAAGAGCCTCTCCCTGACCAGCAGGAGTGGAGCACCAGTCTGGACCAGGATGACCCAGAGCAACCCCCACACATTAAGCAGGAACAGGAGGAACTCAGGATCAGTCAGGAGGGAGAGCAGCTTCAGGAGCTGGAGGAGGCTGATATCACCAAGTCCACTTTCACTCCTGACCCTGTGAAGAGTGAAGATGATAAAGAGAGACCTCAGTCCTCACGGCCTCATCAAAGACAAACTGAACACATGGAAACAGAAGCTGATGGAGAGGACTGTCGAGGACCAGAACCAGCCAGGAACTCAGATCCAGAGAGCAGTTTACAACCAAAGACTGAGGACCACACTGGAGACTCTTCTGAAGACACTGATGACTCTTCTGAACCTGACGCTGAACACAGTGCTGATTGGAAGGAGACCAGAGAACCTGCCTCAGGCTCAAACTCACTGAAAAATAGACAAGAATCTGTCAGTGATCCCCGACGTAGTGCTGAAAAGAAACCATTCAGCTGCTCAGTCTGTAATAAAGCTTTTAGAGATAGACAAGACCTAAATCGACACATGAGAATCCACACAGGAGAGAAACCCTTTCGCTGCTCAGTCTGTAAGAAAGCTTTTTCACAGTGTGGAAGTTTAAAGACACACATGACAGTCCACACAGGAGAGAAACCATTCAGCTGCTCAGTCTGTAAGAAAGGTTTTAGACATAGAAGAGATCTAAATCAACACATGATAATCCACACAGGAGAGAAATCTTTTCGCTGCTCAGTTTGTGAGAGAACTCTTTCACACAGTGGAAGTTTAAAGACACACATGAGAGCCCACACAGGAGAGAAAGCAAATAGCTGCTCAGTCTGTAAGAAAGCTTTTTCACGGAGTGGAAATTTAAAGGAACACATGAGAGTCCACACAGGAGAGAAACCACACATCTGCTCAGTCTGTAAGAAAGCTTTTTCACGGAGTGAAAGTTTAAAGACACACATGAGAATCCACACAGGAGAGAAAGCACACATCTGCTCAGTCTGTAAGAAAGCTTTTTCACGGAGTGAAAGTTTAAAGACACACATGAGAGTCCACACAGGAGAGGAAATATACAGCTGCAATGTTTGTGACAAAAGATGTAAATGCCGTAATCATTTCCAATGGCACAAGTGTGTTGGTCGTCAGTCCTCACAGCTTAATGAAATTCAAACTGAGGATAACGGAGAGGCAGAGCCTCCATTCAGCAGCTCAGCTGAACACATGGAAACAGAAGCTGATGGAGAGGACAATGAATAAGTCTTATGACAGTTCATACATGAGAGAAATCTGTCTGACTGGATTAACATTGTTGTACAACATCCATATAAGACTTAAATGAACTCCATCTTTATCAACATAAGTGGACAATATGTTTAATGTTTTTGTCATTCTGATGTATACGTTAACCACTGACTGTTGATGAACCATTTTATTTGGATTGAGGGCTCCAAGTTTCCATATAGAGGTATAGGATGATTTGATGTATTGTTCTTTATTTCTAAATGTGTTGTATCATTGCTATCCTGTTAACCTGTTAAGCCCGAAGGTCCCCGCCGGCGGGGACCCTGGTTTTTTTTTTCACGACACTGTGTCTCAGGGCATCTTAATATTTAAAAACCTATTAATGTGTTATACCAGATTAACGAGAATAATCTCAGCTAACTGACTATACGAACCATTTTTACTGAAACAAAACACAAGTCTCACAAGAAGCGTTAGCATTAGCCCTTAGCTAAAACGGGCAGATGCTACTTCCGGTGCTAACAAGCAAAAACGATCTTTAAAACTTAATATTTCCTGCACAAACTACATATTATCTGAAAGCTGATACTCCACAGATTATTTTGTTATAAGTATCATCACTGTAGGACACAAACTCACTGAGATATCAACCAGAACAGAGAAGAAAAAAAACAACAGTTTTCAAAACCATAACAATAATTATGTCTTACCGTTGCTATTTTGTGATCAAAGCTCGTGTTCAAGGGAATAAAAACGCTTCTTAAGGTTAATCCAATGTCTATTAGTCACTTTAGAATTGTTCCTGATAATCTATCATTACATTCATGGCAGCAGAGTAGGTATAAAGTTTCGCAGTCCCGAGCTAATGCTGTCTCACGTGCTGTTTACGCAATCCTCTCTCTACTTGACGTAAGTGTTTAGCAGGACTTACTAACTGTCACTCGATTATTTTGGCTCTAACGGTTCAGAAAAGGTGTCAATCACCCAAATCGACCAATGGGTTCCAAAGATATGATCCTGCGTAGTATAAACTACGCCCGCTCCGGCTCCATTACGCATTACGCAGCCAGAAGGGAGAGCTTCACCACCGAGCAGGTGCTAGAGATGCTAGCTGACGATAGCTCATACCAGATGACTCTTCGTCGGATGATGAAGATCTCCTCCAGCCAGACCTGGATCCGGACAGTAGTGACTCGGATGTTGAACTTCCACCACGGGAAAGGTATGTAATCTCTCTGTTTTTATATATTACTTATGTGTTTGGTGGAACTGCGTCACAGTGCTAGCTTAGCCAAGAAGCTACAGGAATGGTTAGGCAAAATGCTAAATAGTGTTACTTGTCTTTTTGGAGTTACATTTTCTAAATGAATGGCCAGTGAATGAATATACATGTGTTTACTTATTTATTTGGTGTAATATTATTCATTTATAGTCCAATATTATCCTATAAGTATAAGCCAGTGAATTAATTTAATCTCTTTGTTTTTCCACATTTGTTAGATGAGGAGTGACCCCAGCAGGACAAAGCCACACACCCAGAAGACTTTCAGGGAGCAGCTTGCTGCAGAATTGTTGGAGTTTGCTGAAGGCCCTGCACCTCCACCACCCCCCCCCCACCCCCTCCTCCACCACTCACATGCATGCCCGAGTATTATGGGGAAGATGCCACCAAGGTCAGGAAGAACTGCAGCAGGTGCCTAGATGCTGGACTCAAAAGGGTGAAGACACCTGTGTACTGCAGGAAGTGCCAGGTCCCTCTGTGCTTCACTGTCAAAAAGAACTGTTTCAGGGAGTGGCACGACCTAAATACTGGAACATTCAGGTAGGTATAACGTTCAGGTAGGTATAACGTTTTGCGAGTGTTTATTTAAAAAAAAATACGTGTTGTTTTTATATACCTAGTGTGATTTTATTGTATAGTGTGTTGGTAAAATATTTGTTGTTTTTACAAACCTACAGTGTGGTTTTATTGTATAGTACATTGGTAAAATGTTTGTTTTTACATGCCTATAGTGTGTTGGTAAAATGTTTGAAATAAATCTGCCCCAGTTGGAGTCAAATGTTAACTATGTTTCTGTTTTTTTTTATTGTGCAAGTACACCTACACACAATGACCTACAGTGTGGTTTTATTGTATAGTGCGTTGGTACAGTTACATACACACAGCTACACACACACCTACACGTACCCACACAGCTACACACACCTACACATACCCACACAGCTACACACACCTACACATACCCACACAGCTACACTTACACATACACACCTACACATACACACACACACCTACATTTACACACACTTAGTACACACACTCACACACACAAACATTTTTATTTATTTTTTGTTTTGGGTGGAATGAATACCTATAGTGATGATTCAATGTAATACAATGATTTTTATAGTCTGGTACCTGAAAAAGGTCAAATGGCACTGATGGAACCAAATGTGCCCAAAGCTTATTCCGCCTGGACTTTATTTTCATAAACCTCTCTAAAAAGGTCAAATGTCACTTGTTTTGCCTCAATCTTGATACAGGGCAGGGTTTCCGCTAGGATTTTTTCTCGCCGGTCAAATGTCCGGGCAGAATTTATTTTACCCGACAAATTTGAAACTTACCGGTCATATTTCAATAATAATAATAAAGAGTTTTGTAGCAGAGTTTCCGTTAGCAGGTAATTACCGGACTATGAGCAGATATGCTTCAGTTTAAAACTCAGTTCACGGGGCTCATTTTTATATTGCTTCAGTCTATAATCGTAACAGATCGAAAAAATTCATATTCATTTTTCAGTAAATGATTCCACAAACAACATAATTATTACATTCAAACAAACTACTTGTAGTAGATGAAGTACATTATTCAAAAGTTTACATTAACTTTGAATAATAACACGGGAGAAACGGATGCTCTCTTTTCCCCTCTCCCTCCCTCTCTCTCCTGACAGCCCGTCAGTTTCTCCTGCAGCTCGCTAAACAGTGGGCGGGGCTTCAGGTGATTATGCAGAGCTGCTTGTCTCTGTCAGACTCAGCAGCTGATCTGATCTCTCTCGCGTCCGGTTATACTTCACTCGCGTTTATGTCCATATCGATCAGATCCAGCTCTCCTGATCGGGCTTTATAGAGAGCATCGATCAAACTATTAATAGTGAATATCGGCCGATAATGACCGGCGGCCGATCTATCGGAGCATCCCTAATTAATACCAGACATTTTGACCGGCAGTTTTTGAATTTACCGGTTTTTAATAAATTTTACCAGCTAAAAACCGGTAATTACCGGCTAACGGAAACCCTGATACAGGGTACAGGGTACTTTGGATTCCTAAAGCTTTTAGGCTACTAACCCATCATTCAAGGTTGGTCTTCACTATAAGTAATGGGTTTTCTTTAGGCGGAGACAGGAATTTACATTTTTTTGCTATGTTCCATCTGAATTTACTCTGACACAGAAAAATCTATATTGATTCTGACACTTCTACATCCAACACACAGATGTAACCTTGCTTTGATAACAACAATTATTCATATAAACCTTTTAGAAGTGAAGTTATAGTCATTTGTTCTGGGAATGTCATTTCGAGCCTGAAACCTGAAAAACAGGCTCGGGGTTTAACAGGTTAATGAGCCCTGTTTTACATAAATGTACCGGTTATCGGATTTTTTTTGCTTCTGTAACTGTAAGGGAATACATTTGTCTATTGTGTGTCCTGATGACCTAATGCCATTACATGCGTTACTCCCTAAGCCTGTTTTCACCCATCTGCAACAGATTCACTAATAATCACCAATGTTCATTTCTTTGACCTCTTGACTCGACTCTTTCTTGTTTAATAATCGTTACATCTCCTCAGGACCAAGTTCCCGTGTCCTGCCTTTTACCTGCTGATCACCCACTGCTCATTTAAGGTGGACTGACCTTTACAATGGACCAGCTTGTCTTAGTGTCTTAATGCAAACATTTTGTAAAATGACGCTAGACCAAAAACGTGCTGTTGGGCTGTGTGCTCTCTGCAGGACGGTGTCTGGACTCAAAGATTGTTTATGGTATGAGAGCTTCACTCTGTTTTTGTTGTCCAAACGACGCCAACAGAGCGATACGTCTTCTTTCCAGCAGATGGCATAAATGTTACATCATCCAGTTCAACTGTCATCCACATATTAATGATTCAAAACAGCAATGTGTAAAACATGGCTGGTAATTGACTCACAATCTCAACAGAATGTGAAGAGGTTACAGTCTTGCGGTTATGTCCAAGATGTTGTTTGTTGTTGTTGTAAGAGATAATAGGGATTGATGCAGAAAATAACCAGAAGATAGTCTGGATAGAGCCTTCAAAGAACCATAAAGGGTTTTGAAGATTATCAGGGATATAGAAAGAATACAAATATTACAAATAATTATACTTTTTGCAGTGTTAACATATAAATACCAAATTTAAAAGTAATCATTTATTAATAAATCATATTTATGTTATAATTATGTATTTATCAATTTGTTCATCACCTTAATATTCAAGCTGATAAAGTTGGAGCTATTTGTAATAACATTATTGGCTATGCTGCTTGGTAGTTTATGTTTTGTTGAAATACCAAATAATTCACGAGTTGATTTTATTTGTACAAAAATCTGAATCTGTAAAATAAGCTTTAAAATAAAAATTATGCCACAAAAAGTTCCATATTTTCATATGAGATAGACAATGATGATCCTCCAAACCATAGAGACCATGTTTCCCAAATAAGATACCTTAGAGTACCCATCTTCACATACAATCTTATTTCAAAGTCCTATGACTCATCGTCAGGAACACCTAAAACAAAGGGGAAAAAACAAACTTTCTCCTGTCAAAAAGAATCAGCAATGTTAGAAATCAAGCTACATAGTCATCAAGCCATGCAGGGATCATGCAGAGTCAAACAAAGTTCATGCGTCATGTCTCACAATCGTTAAACTAATATGGCATAGTCAGAAATCTATTGCCAACAGCATTGTGTGCATCCCAAAATAAAATCACCTTAATGCGTTAGAGCAGTGGTTCCCAAAACGGTGTGCCGCGGCACACTGGTGTGCCGTGAGGCAAGTCCGGGTGTGCCATGGGATTTTGTGACAACCATACGTTATTATTGCAATATACAACTACACAAAAATAATTATTTTTTAATTTACTATATCAGTACTTTGTAGGTTTATATGTACGTAATCTGCGCGACTTGTGCGTCCACATCTCCACGTGCAGTGCTGCATAAACATGGCTGAGTCAGCGATAACTTTCGAGGGGTGGAGGTATGCCCATTATTTTGAGTTCGTCCGAAGAATAGACAGGAATGTGACGGTGAGGTGCAAACTGTGTCCAGGCCAGAAGCTGTTATCCACTGCTGGAAACACCACGTGGTCAAACCTCAACACACACCTGCAAAGAACACATGCTAAGGTGAAGCTACCGCACACGCTATTTGTTGTTTGTCTGTTCTTCTTCTCTGTCTTCCGGTTGTTGCCTATTTTGAATGACAAATACACACTACCGCCGCCTTCTGGTAAGAAAAGTTATTGCCACTCACGCATGCGCAGTTCTTACGTGCTCGGCGAGTAAAGTAACAAGTTACTTTATGTAGATAGTAACAAAGTAGTGTAATATATTACTTCTTTTTTTTTAAATAATATGTAATATATTACATTTTTTTAGTAACGACCCCATCTCTGGAGTTGGCGTTCTCTACTCTGATTTACATGAAGAACAACAGGAGGTCACGGCTCTCTGTTGAACAGGACTTGCGAGTGGCCCTCTCCTCAGTGCCACCAAGGATTAAAACATTCTGCGCGCCCCGACAGGCACATGCATCTCACTAATTTGTAAGTCAGCAAAAATATTTACAATAGCACATGTTTCAATGCTGATTGCTGAAATGTTACATTTATAATTTGTAGTTCAGGACCATGGACAATGCAGCTTCCTTGCATTGACAGTTCTCTGTGCTGAATTTCTGCTGAGTTTCCTTTGCCTCATTTTTAATGTTGTGACCTGTCTGGTTTAAATGAGTGTGTTGCTGCTTTGATGAAGCCTAATTTGATAAAGTTTCAAATACATTTCTGAAATATTTCGTTAATAAATATTTCATGAGTAATATAGTTGTCTTTGTCACATTTTATTTGGCATTAGTAAATAATTATGCACATTTACAGATATTTTACATGATATGAGTGATAACACGTGTTATAAGGGCTATTTTGCACAATAGGTGTGCCTTGAGATTTTGACTTGTCCTTTGGTGTGCCTTGGGCACAAAAAGTGTGGGAACCACTGCCTTAGAGTACCCATCTTCACATACAATGTTATTTCAAAGTCCTATGACTCATCGTCAGGAACACCTAAAACAAAGGGGAAAAAAAATACTTTCTCCTGTCAAAAAGAATCAGCAATGTTAGAAATCAAGCTACATAGTCATCAAGCCATGCAGGGATCATGCGTCATGTCTCACAATCGTTAAACTAATATGGCATAGTCAGAAATCTATTGCCAACAGCATTGTGTGCATCCCAAAATAAAATCACCTTGTCGGTGGGTCAGTGTTACTGTAACAGTCAGAAATGGACAAATCAAATCACATTCATTCAGTCTTTGCAAAGTCTAAGTCAGTCTCCAGATCTCATGTCCTATAGTGCACTTTGATATTCTACCAGCTGGAGTTCTCTAGTGACATCATTGTGTTGATGTCAAACCAATGCAACAAAGTTTTCTCCGTGTTCGCAGCACAATTTTCTTCAGATTTTTAAACAAACAAATTATCAATAAACTGTATTGATGTACTGCCCCTAGGAAACACAAAGCCTGACAAATGTTCATGCAAGCATTCCTAAGTGAACCTGCGGATAACGGCCTTTTTAATTAATATTCCAAATTAATCAATAATCAATTTGATCAATTTGTTTACGAAATGCAAATCACTAACACATGTTTCCAAGTTCAGCATCAGCCTTCGTTACTCTAAAATTACGTTTTAAATAGGAATATTAGAAATGGAACAAATATTCAATCTTCAGAAATGTTCTTAACAAATGTCTATCTATTGAATAGCCAACATGTTTAAAAATGTCAGATATATAAAGCTAGTTTCTATGTCAAGATTATTCCATGTGACCTAATAATCAGATGAGACCCCCAGAGAAGGAACACAGCAACCTCCAGCTTCGGCAATCTCGGTAGGACCTCCAAAATGTTGTGGCGATCCAGCACTCACACAACAGGAAAGAATGAAACAGAGAGGAATCAATAAAACACAAACACAGATATAGCTGATCAGTAATTATTATTTAGTTGTTGCAACAAACAAACAAACAATAATGGGGAGTACATCACCTGCTGCCACAGCAGCCAGTTGCGGAAATGCCCCCGACAGTAGCAGTAATCATACAGCATATATAGCTACTGCAATGAGCACACACACATTTTCCCTAAGCATGTTTAACGCACACACATTTGATCATGCAGCCTACCACACAAATGTCACATGTTTATCTCTCTGAAAGCTATACTTGCATATGTTTAAACGTTATCGTCTCAAGACATCCTTAGGAGTAGTTAACTAACAAAGGTTAACTGTTTTAATAACCTGAGGCCTTCTCTGAACTTCCTCTACCCTCGGTGTCAGCTCACTTAAAATGAATACATCTATTGATAACTCAGAACGACCATTGTCTCTCTAACTGTGTGTGACCCAACTCAGTAACACACATCATATAGCTTAGCATGTGATCTCTAATAAATATCAGAAATACGCTGTATTAAACATTCCGCTATAACAGAGGTGTCTTAGGTTTTTCTATCCTGTTGTTGAGCATAAAGACACTGGCAGAGAGGGAGCAAACTCGAGAGAGGGGGGGGGGGGGTATACTCTCTCCCGACAAAGCTCTCTCTCTGGATAGCTGAGTTTCTGCTCTCAGTAAGGTTCTCTCAAACTTGGTAACTATTGCTTAAATCTCTGTGGATTGAATGCTGAGTGAATGGTTGGATGAAAGTTTTTAAAACTAGGAATTCAAACTGATAATTCTGAGGAGCTGACCTCTTACATGTGTCAGGCCATAGGCTGTGGATGTTAACCACGTCCATCTGTGAGGAAATTCCTTTTGGATTTTGTCGGAAGACTTTAATGTATGAACTATAAATTAAGGTTTTAGATTAGAAAATAACCCCAGCATGATATGTGTACTATGATTATAATGTTGTAACGAGAGAAGGTAAAAACCCTGTATAAATTTGGACCTATTTTTCTTCAAATAAACTGATCCCACCTTTTGGACTGGGACAACTTAAAGACATCTGCGCTCTCCTCTCCTGCTTCAAAGGTAAGATTGCACCCTGCCACACTCACTCTTAGGTAGGGCCACACCTCATTTACTGATATCAAAATCCTTCGGGATCGCTTAAACAGATTTAGCAGGTCGTCTGAATTGAAACAGCAGTTAATTGAACCTGGTTCTTCAGGGAGTTAATAGACGTGAGATCTTGCTGACGTTGGCGGATCTGAGCCAAGCAGCAAACTTACATAGACTCAATAACTTTGGTTCGGTTAATTAGTAGGTCTGAGTAATTTGCTGGAATAAATTATCAGGACCTCCCGACTCTTACAATAGAGAAGAATGGCCAGTATCCTGCACCTGAGACCCCAGTGGATCTTCTATGTTGAGAAGGTCTCAGCTGGGGGGCTGGAGTGGTTTGGTGAAGGGGCTTTGTGGAACATCAGTTTGAAACCCCCCTGTGTCCTTGGGTAAGAAACTTCACCTGGTTTACTCCTGGGTATTGTCCACCGTAATAACAGTAATAACTGTTAATAAGTAATGTATTGAATTATTATTATTATTAATGAAAGCTGTCATCCAATCAGATCAGAGCCCTTTAGATCAATAAAGCCAGTGTACTACCCAGAACCCCCCCCCAAATACTCTTTGACAGCCACCGGCTGCATACTTGATATGAAGGTAAAGAGAAGTTAGGAACTGGTCAAAAGCAAGGAATTAGCAGTCAGAGACATTCAAGTTTAAAAATACCTTTTTATTTACTTATTTACAAATCAACAAATTAAAACTAGGAAGACTTTTTTTCAAGATTGCAGCCTTCTTCCTGTTGACCCTCTGTCGGTCCCTCATAACATAACAACAATAACATGAGTAAAAGCTGGTTCTGATTTGAAAGATAATGCTAGCCAACACGTTTCCATCCGCTCAACATTAACCTGAGAGGTCTGACTTTAAATGAATGATACTTATTACATTATGATATAATAATGCGTATTGAACTGGTTTCATTCATTAGTGAGTTTATTGAAGGTAAGTAGTTAAAAGCCTCAGTATCAGTATGTCTGCACAGCAGGTACAATGGGCAAACTACATTCCAACACAATTGTCCCCATGATTTATTTAATAGTTATTAACATCAGATATTTTAAGGAGATATGGACCGCTAAACTAAAAGTCACCTGAGTGTCACTTGCAATGACCGTGTTGTGTTTTTATTTCATGAACCTTTGTTTACATTGAAAACAAGTTTCTAAAGGTCTGTTTTTCAGGGGGGGGAGGCTATTGCTCTTTTTCCGGTTCAGAGCAATAGCCTCCAGATGTCTGCGCACGTGCCTGACTGCAAGACTGTAAATGGCAACTTTTAATCACGAATGGTGCATATAAATGTTAACTTCATAATCGTTAGCACATAGCAATAAGCATCAAATGACAAGTATTTACGGATTTAAACGGCTGGAAAACTCCGGTCTGTTTCTGGCTTAGCGGCAACTTGTTACCAATGCTAATATGCGCAAAAGTTACAAGACAACACATTGGCATTCATCTGTTATATTACATTATAACGGACTGTCTTGATGAGAGTGATAGCAGAGGGTATCTTACCTTTTCAAAAGCCGGTAAGTTGTGACGCCTGTGATGAATTTACAGTTAAGACGCTCCTCGCTAAATAACACGTCATCCAATCAGAGGAGACACAATCGAACTGACTGTGGGTCAGACAACCAATGGGTGGATCAGACAACCAATGGGTGGGTCAGAGTTAAACGAGGGGGCGGGACTTATAACCGAGACTCAGTGAGAAGGTCCCTCTGGGGATTATTATAAATCAATGTATTGAACATGTCAGAAACAAAACAAACAACAATAATTATAATTATAACAAAGAGAAAGAGAAAAAAACGTTCAAGCTATAAAATAAATAAAAAATAAATAAATTCTCAAGCAGTCTCTGTCATACATAATAATAATAATCGAATAATCGCTTTACAGAGAGAATGAAAAGAAAATAACAACACATAAATACAGTTATAGTTGGGGTAGGTAAGTTTGAGAAACCGGCTCGAGATACACTTGTTGTTATATTCCATGGAATGCTCTTAACATCCCGATAGCAATGAATATCTGAAGTGCTTTGACAATAAATCCATAAAATAAAGTCATCTGTGGAAGCCGTAGCACTGTAAAAAGCACGACCAATCATCTGAGCCGTCCCGGCTAAAGTAACTGGATGGCCTACCTGCCTGTCAGCCTTCCATCTGGGCACAAACTCATCTCGTGCCCTCATTGGTCATGTGCGCGTTCGTGTGTGTTGGAGGAGGGGCTCTCTAAGGAAGAGGCAGATATTTTCCGGCTGTGTATTTTCATATTCTAGCGCACTCGAGCCGGTTTCTCCAAAATTACCTACCCCACCTTTAAAGTCAAATTTAAAATCAAGCAATACAAAAACAATCACACATTAAAAGCCAGATTGAAGAGGTGAGTGTTTTTAAGGTGGTCAGGTCAGTGCAGTCTCTGATGGGTTGGGGGAGTGAGTTCCAGAGGGAGGGGGTGGCGACAGATGAGGCTCTGTCATCTTCAACAGGGGCAAGAAGTAGAAGCTTAATAATGGTTCTGGTCCCCCTCTACATCTTTCTTGAAAACAAAAGATGAGGTCATCGTCATCAGCATCCGTGTCGTATTGGATTCTTTGTTTTAAACAACCAAAAGGAAATCACTTTTACAACCACAATAAATATCCAGCCTGAGTTCCCCGGTCCTGCTCAGAACATTCAGGACCTGGTTTCTCGCTTTGTGAAGAACACGTCAGTCAGTCTTCTCCTCGTCCTCCTCTCTTTGTGAAGAACACGTCCGTCAGTCTTCTCCTCGTCCTCCTCTCTTGATGAAGAACACGTCCGTCAGTCTTCTCCTCGTCCTCCTCTCTTGATGAAGAACACGTCCGTCAGTCTTCTCCTCGTCTTCCTCTCTTGATGAAGAACACGTCCGTCAGTCTTCTCCTCGTCCTCCTCTCTTCATGACGAACACGTCCGTCAGTCTTCTCCTCGTCCTCCTCTCTTCATGACGAACACGTCCGTCAGTCTTCTCCTCGTCCTCCTCTCTTTATGAAGAACACGTCCGTCAGTCTTCTCCTCGTCCTCCTCTCTTCGTGAAGAACACGTCCGTCAGTCTTCTCCTCGTCCTCCTCCTCGTGATGATGAACACGTCCATCAGTCTTCTCCTCGTCCTCCTCTCTTCGTGAAGAACACGTCCGCCGGTCTTCTCCTCGTCCTCCTCTCTTGATGAAGAACACGTCCGCCGGTCTTCTCCTCGTCCTCCTCTCTTCGTGAAGAACACGTCCGCCGGTCTTCTCCTCGTCCTCCTCTCTTCGTGAAGAACACGTCCGCCGGTCTTCTCCTCGTCCTCCTCTCTTCATGAAGAACACGTCCGTCAGTCAAGAGGGCGGCCCCGTCTCGGCGGTCGAGCCAGCACCACCGGCCGGTCCACATCCAAATGAGCAGCATTCACCCGGTCAATCGAGACGTGCTCAGCCTTGCCGCCCATGTTGACCACCAGGTGATTGTCACCGTGCTCCAAGACCCGGAAAGGTCCATCGTAAGGGGGCTGCAGGGGGCCTCTGTGTGCGTTGTGCCGTATGAAGACGTGCCCAGCCGAGCGTAGCTCCGCGGGAACTTGGGACCTTGGCGCACCGTGCTGAGAAGTCGGAACCGGAGCGAAAGCCTCCGCTGAGTCTCTCAGGAAAACCCACTTGGCTGTGGCAGACCAGGGAGCTGAGGCATTCGGGAGGAAATCCCCTGGAACTCTCAACGCCTGCTCGTAGACCATCTCCGCTGTAGAGCACTGCAGATCTTCCTTAGGTGCGGTCCTCAGGCCCAGCATCACCCAGGGCAGCTTGTCGACCCAGTTACCGTCCGTAAATTCGGCCTTGAGGGCCGCCTTCATGGAGCGATGGAAGCGCTCGCAGAGGCCGTTAGCCTGAGGGTGGTAAGTGGTAGTCCTGTGCAGCTTAACCCCCAAACCGCCTGTCACGGCGTTCCAGAGATCGGACGTGAACTGAGAGCCCCTGTCTGAGGAAATGTCCGACGGGGTGCCAAAACGACACACCCATGTTGCAATAAAGGCCCGGGCAACGTCTGCGGCCGACGTCGAAACGAGCGGGACAGCCTCCGGCCAACGGGTCGTCCTGTCCACCATGGTGAGGAGGTAGGAAAAGCCCTGAGAGGAGGGCAATGGACCAACCAGGTCGATGTTAACGTGGTCAAACCTCCTCTCAGGCACCAGGAAACGCTCCAAAGGGGCCTTCGTGTGGTGGTGCACCTTAGCGCGCTGACAAGCCACGCACTCAGCCTAAGTCCCCACGTCCTTTTTCAACACATGCCAGACGAACTTCGCGGCCACCAAGCGCACCGAAGGCTTAACACCGGGGTGTGACAGTCCATGCTAAGCCTCGAACACAGAGCGCCTCCAGCTGGCGGGAACGACTGGCCGCGACAGGCCCGTGGAGACGTCACACAGGAGGGTAACGTCCGTGTCGCCAAACACCACGTCCTCCAAGCGCAGCCCCGCGCCCTCCACCTTCAGAGCCTGGACGCCGGAATCTGTGACCTGGTTCGCCGCCATGCGATTATAGTCCAGGCCCAACTGGACGGCACCGATGACGACTCTGGAGAGGCAATCAGCAACCAGGTTCGACTTGCCAGCCACGTGCTTAATGTCCGTAGTAAACTCTGATATGTAGGACAGCTGCCGCTGCTGACGTGCCGACCAAGGCTCCGCCACTTTTGACATGGCGAAGGTGAGTGGCTTGTGGTCGACAAACGCCGTAAATTCACGGCCTTCCAGCATGAAACGGAAGTGCCGCACGGCCAAATAAAGTCAGAGGAGCTGTTGGTCAAAGGCGCTGTACCTGCGTTCCCTGGGCGTCAGCTGGCGGCTGAAAAAGGCCACCCACTGCTCGTGCACTGCGCCGACCGCGTAGTCCGACGCGTCCGTGGTGATGGAGATGGGAGCCGTAGATGACGGGTGTGCCAGCAAAGCCGCCTGAGCCAACGCGGTCTTGACCTCAGCAAAAGCAACGTCCGCCTCTGCTGTCCAGTCGATCGCCTGGAGGGGTCTTGCCTTTCAATGCTTCATACAGCGGCCGCATGATGTGTGCGGCCCGGGTGATGAAACGGTGGTAGAAAGTCACCATCCCCAGAAACTCACGGAGCGACCGGGCTGTGAGCGGGCGAGGAAAAGCCGCCACAGCCTCCACCTTCGCTGGCAGAGGTGTCGCACCGCCCTTGGTGACGCGGTGCCCCAGGAAATCAATGTCAGACACCCCGAACTGGCACTTTGCAGGATTGATGATTAATCCTTGTTCGTTGAGCCGCGTGAAAAGGGCTCGGAGGTGGGACAGGTATGTCGTTGAGGTAGACAAACACAAACGGCAGGTCCCGCAGCACCGAATCCATCAGGCGCTGGAACGTCTGAGCGGCATTCTTGAGCCCAAAAGGCATCCGCAGGAACTCAAAAAGTCCAAAAGGTGTTATCACTGCTGTCTTGGGAATGTCCAGGGGGTGCATGGGCACCTGGTGGTATCCACGCACCAGGTCCACCTTGGAAAACACCCCCGTACCGGCCAGATGCGCCGAAAAGTCATGAATATGCGGCACCGGATAGCGGTCAGGCGTAGTGGCGTCGTTGAGTCGGCGGTAATCCCCGCACGGGCGGAACCCACCGTTCGGTTTGGGGACGACGTGCAGGGGGGAAGCCCAAGGACTGTCGGAGCGGCGGACAATGCCCAGCGCTCCATGGTTGCGAACTCTGCCCTCGCCAGCTTAGAAGGGTTCAACCGACGGGCCCTGGCGTAGACAGGAGGCCCCTCGGTAGTGACGTGGTGCTCCACGCCATGCTTAGTGGTAAGCGCAGAGAAGGTGGGCAGCGACAGGTCCGGAAACTCGGCCAACAGTCTGAGAAACGTGTCTGCCCCCGACAGCGAGCCCGACAGCCCGTCGTACGCTGCGCTGCCAAGTGTGCACACGAGGGAAGAAAACGTTAAGGCATCCACCAAACGCCTGTTCTTAACGTCCACTAAGAGTTCATGAGCACACAAAAAATCCGCCCCGAGGAGGGAAAAGAAATGTCCGCTGTCACAAAATCCCAGCTGACATATTGTCCTCTGATGCACAAACACATAGGCCTCACGCCGTATGTGCGACCGCCGTTATCCATCGTCAACCGCGGTCCATGCCCACCACGGGTGATGTCTTCACTCGACGCGGGAACTACGCTCCGTTGAGCGCCCGTGTCACACAGAAACAGGCCCCCCGAAACGCTGTCGCTGACGAAGAGGAGCCTGCCCATGCCGCCGACGCTCAGGGCCACTACTGAGCGCCGGCCCCTCCGTTTCCCTGGGGTTTGTAGCTGCACGGAGCGATGCATTTCTTAGCCATTGTCACGAAATGTGCGTGGTAAAAGCACTCTCCGGTGTCTCCACGCCGGCTCGAAACTGCCGTGTCCGGCCTCCGCCATGCTGTCTTGCCTGCAGATGGGCCACTGAGCGTCGCGGCTAACGTCTCTGCACCGGGCTGTTGTGTAGCCAGGAAAAAACGATCCGCTTCATCAGCCAAGGCACGGGGCTCCGTGACCGGCGTGTTGGCCAGCGCCGTCTGGACCCGGGAAGGTAAGTGACGCAGGAAAATCTCCGTGAATAAAATCCGGGGATCTTCTCCCCCTAGCTGAGATGGCTTGCTGTCTCCTAGGCCTTGAATGTCAAGTATCTGGCGGGCCCTCTCCTTAGCAGATAAGCTAAATGTCTTAAGGAGGAGGGCCTTAATCGCCTCATATTTGCCATGGTGTGGGGGGTCTCTGATAAAACCAACCAACCTGGACGACGTGAAGCCTCCCAGCGCTGCTACAACATGGTAGTACTTCAGGTTCCCGTCACGGACCGGCCGGCAGGCGAAGTGCGCCTCCACGTGTGCAAACCACGCCGCCGCGGCATTCTCCCAAAACTCCAGAACCTTACGAAAACATCGCGCTTTCTCGGAAAAGTCGGGGTCACCAGTGTAGTGCCGTGAAAAGGGAGTCGGAAATGGTGTATTCAGAATTGATTTCCACACTTTATTATTCATTAAACTCTCGGAGGATAATGCATGAACTGCTCTGTCTGACGAGCTAGCAGGAATGAATAGCCACAGCTCAGTGTTCCCACTAAAGGGTCCGTGTGGCAACACACTACAACAGATGAATTATGGTCCACAATATGGTGTCACCACAGTATATAGGTACATGTATTATTGTTATTATTCCTTATTTCCTTATCTATTCATTTTAATTTTCTTTTAATATTATCTGTTACATTACTTTATTTTTACCTATATATGTATCTATTTATTTACTTAGCTAGGACCGGGAGGGGGGGAAAGGGACAAATATTGACTGTATAAATGTAAAGTCATTGTGCCTGACTCAATAAAAAATACAAATAAATACAAATAATGGTTGTTGGTAATGTATTAGTGGTACAAAATGTTGGAACACATGACAGATAACACTCTAGTCATTGTGTTAAGGTTGTTTAATAGGGTGTGGGATTCTGGCCAACTTCCTTCAGTGTGGAAACAAGCGATAATAGTGCCCATCCTGAAGCCAGGGAAAGACCCTTCAGATCCATCTAGCTACAGGCCTATTGCCCTGACATCTCATTTATGCAAAATCATGGAAAGAATGGTTACAGAAAGGTTAACATATATCTTAGAAAGTAAAGCTCTGTTGTCCCCATATCAAAGTGGGTTCCAGAGGGGTCGGAATACAATGGATTCTATATTGTGCTTACAATCAGACATCAGGAAAGCACAGACCAACAAGGAAGTAGTGATTGCAGTCTTCTTTGATATTGAAAAGGCTTATGACATGCTCTGGAAGGAAGGACTACTAATCAAGTTCAAATCATTGGGAATTTGTGGTAAAGCATATAATTGGGTTATGAATTTTTTACTGGACAGGAAAATACAAGTAAGAGTAGGTGCAGAATATTCAAGTGTTTATGCTGTGGAAAATTGTACTCCGCAAGGTAGTGTGTGTAGTTCGTTACTGTTCAATATAATGATACATCTCTAATCAAGTTAATCCAAGTATGGGAAAATCTTTGTATGCAGATGATGGGGCTTTGTGGGCAAAAGGCCGCAATGTAGCACATGTTGGAAAGAAAATACAAGCTGCAATAGTTGAAGTGGAGAAATGGACTAATAAATGGGGATTCAAACTGTCAGTAGCTAAGACGCAGGTCATTTGTTTTACAAAACGGCATAACATTGCTCCTATATCGTTAAAATTGTATGAGCAACCTCTTGAACAGGTTAATACAATAAGATTTATTGGTGTTTGGTTTGACGGAAAGCTAACATGGAGCAATCATATAGGAAAAGTTCAAAATAAATGTAAAAAGGTCCACAATGTACTTCGGTGTTTGGCGGGACAGGAGTGGGGAGCGAGTAGGTCATCACTTCTGAATATATATTGGGCACTCATGAGACCTGTATTCGATTATGGGTGTGTAGCGTTCATGGCAGCAGCAGAATCAAACCTTAAAAAGCTGGATGTCCTACAAGCTCAGGCCCTGAGAATATGTAGTGGAGCTTTTAAAACATCTGCAGTATCAGCAATACAGGTGGAAATGGGAGAAATGCCTTTAAGGATAAGAAGAGTGAAGTTAATGTTGGCATACTGGGTAAACCTTCAGGGGCACAGTGATAGTCATCCTGCGAAAAGTATTTTTGAAAGACTGCTGAGAGCACAATGAGTCACATTTAACAAGTTTTGGATGGATTGGCGATGTTAAAGCAGCAAGTATTGGTTTGAATCAAATACAGTATTGCCCCACAGTTCCAATCTCGTCCATTCCACCCTGGTTGTTCCCATTGCCAAGTGTAGACCTCAATATACGAGAGGAGTTAAAGGAAAATAAAGAACTACCAGTATGGCGCATAGTCCAGAATTATTTTGCAAGATATCACTCAGACTCAACAATCATATTTACAGATGGTTCCAAAGATCCAGAGACAGGGCGTGCAGGGGCAGCAGTTTATATCCCAGTGAGTAATACACAAATAAAGAAAAGGGTAACAGACAGCGCCGGACTGGGACAATAAGTCAGGCCGGGAATTATACACCCAGCCAGGCCACTACCAGTTTTCTTTTGGGCTATTTTCCTGGATTTATTTGTCAATATTTACAGCGTTGCTGCCCGTAGTGATAGCCCTAAACTTTAAATCTACTACCCCAGAATAAACATATGGAGATGGGTTACTATTTAAAAAAAATTGCAAATCTATTTAGGAACCTATCCATGTGAACATATTTGAAGTGGGGGTGGACCTCAAATCCTATAGGGGGGTCCGGGGGCATGCTCCCCCGGTAAGATTTGTTTTTAAATGTTGTACTTAAATGCATCAATCTGGTGCATTTTGAGGCGGAAATAAAGAGACTACACCCATATGAAACAGAACTGTACACATTTAAATAATCATAAAATCATAAGAACATGGCCATAACCAATAACATACCATATCCAATATGAAAAAACATTGAAACTTGTTTATTTATTTGTTTTTGGTTCATTTATAGTCGTGAGTGTGTCTGGGCTCCTGAACCAACCTCACCTGTCTCCCCCCTCTCCCCCCTGCTACTTTTTGAGGCAGCAGCAAAGAATAGTTTTAGCTCTCAACAAGTTTTAAAAGTTTCTTACCTTTTTTCACCTAGTTAACATTTTATTTGTATTATTCATGCATATTTTACCAATCACTCCCCCCTCAAATGGAAATATGTGTTTACATAAATGGTGACCAAACCGTTTGAGACCCACAGAGATAACTAATGGCGCGTTTCCACTGCAGGCTTCGCTCGGCCTCGCTCGGTTTGGTTAGGCCTTATTAGGCCCGGCTCACTTTTATGCTGCGCTTCCATTACAGTTTAGGAACTGGGGTAGTTACTATAGTAACGCATTGTAGGCGGAGCCGTGACGTCATCTTCAATGAGAGCCCCAGAAAAACAACACAGCCGTTAGCTCTTAGCACTCAGAGCTGATATGATGAATTGGAAATGGGGGACCCTGATGTAAACAAGACGAAAGTCTTTCTCTGGTCTGCATCCCCTTAACAATTGTATGTTTTGAGCTGTACTGTACTGTACCCAATATACAAGCTGTTAATAAACGTTTCAATCAATCAATCAATCAAGCTCACAGCTCTTCATATCTGTTCAGAAACTAGACAAAAGTGAAACAAGTACAAACCACAGACTGCCTGTGTCATGGAGAGTACAGTCGCTGCTTTATTTATGTCTGTATAGGCCGTTGCTGTGAGTGTGGACGGTCGGAGCATATATAACGTTAGCTTAGCCAAGCTCCATTTAGAAAACACGCATTTTAAAAGGGTTTTTCGCCTGCCGTCTGTCTGCAGACTTGTCAACGCATTAACTCATGGTTTTTACTAACCGGTATCAGTATGTTGTTACTTCGGCATCATTTTTAAACGTGTATTACAATTAAATCACGGTCAAATATGTTCATCTTGTTGTAGTTGTAGCCCCCTTGCCAGCGATTCTCTCTCTAGTTTAGCATACTCAGCCCGACTCAGCCTGGTTGTTCCTGGCCCTAGAACCACGATTTAGTCGGGCCAGAAAAAAGGTGAAAAAGTAGCCCCGGGCCAAAACTATGCCAAGTGGAAACGCAACCAAAAACGGGCCCCGCACGGCTCGGCACGCTTAAAGCGAGCTACCCGCTGCAGTGGAAACGCGCCATAATAAGGCCTAACCAAACCGAGCGAGGCCTGCAGTGGAAACGCGCCATTAAAGAGTTAATGATGACTGTATTTAATGAGTGTGTGTCAAAGAGAGAACCCAACATTAGCAGATGGTGGGTTACGTTCATAATTAGTGTGATCAGTGGGTCAGTGGATACGGGGCTCCGTAGTGGGTGATGATTGATTTCACTGTATATTCACTGTAGGCTCTCCGTACTAAAATACAACAACAAACTGCAGTGGTATTGATCCTCTCGTTCAACCAGAGAGCGTATGGGCAATATTTACCTACATGTTCAACTACTACTATGACACAGAATTGGGAAGTATTTTTGTCATTATAATATTCAAATATTATCAATACTAATACATACATAGCATGTATAGCACCAGGTTGGAGCATATATAACGTTGGCTTAGCCAAGCTCCATTTAGAAAACACGCATTTTAAAAGGGTTTTTCGCCTGCAGACTTGTCAAAGCAGTAATTCATGGTTTTTACTAACCGGTATCAGTATGTTGTTACTTCGGCATCATTTTGAAACGTGTATTACAATTAAATCACGGTCAAATATGTTCATCTTGTTGTAGCCCCCTTGCCAGCCATTTTCTCTCTAGTTTAGCATACTCAGCCCGACTCAGCCTGGTTGTTCCTGGCCCTAGAACCACGATTTAGTCGGGCCAGAAAAAAGGTGAAAAAGTAGCACAAAACTAGGCCAAGTGGAAGCGCAACCAAAAACTGGCCCCGCACGGCTCGGCACGTTAAAAGCGAGCTACCCGCTACAGTGGAAATGCGCCATTAGACTAAGTTAACTATCTAAACACTCACAGAGAGTCGTTTACCTCACCTGAGCTGTAGTTATCAGTCTCTCAGTCTGACAGCAGAGGACTCTCCCTCCACCTTGTTGTTGAAACAGCTCCTAGGCTTATATATCCGTTAGCGCAGATAGCTAGCACCAGATGCTAACAACAACAATACATGTAACCGGTGCGCGCGCTTTCTCTCTCGCTCGCACCACATATGTCATACACACACACCCTCCCGAGCTTTAATTACACACAGAGACCAATCGAGGACATTAGTGTATGATCTGTATGAAAGTAGCCATGTCGGCAGGCCACATCATGTAAACAGCCAGTCACCCTTTGTGAGGCAGAGTCAGACCCACATTTGCGCAGCGTTGCATTCACAATACATACTATACAAAAAAATCCTCAGGCCAGCAGGCCACTTAGCAGGCCAGGCCATCGGGAAACCTCCCGGTCCTCCCGATGGCCAGTCCGGGCCTGGTAACAGACCATGTGTTAGTATACACCACAGAGTTGTTGGCATTGGTACTGTTATTGAAATGGATAGAGGAGAAAGAAATACATAATAGTGTAATTGCATCTGACAGCTTTTCAGCATTATCGAGTATACGATCAGGCAGATCTTCATCTAGAATGGACATCATAAATGAAATATTTCTAATTTGATATAAAATGCAAATCAAAGGCATAGCAACTCGTTTCATCTGGGTTCCTGCTCATGTTGGTGTGGAGGGAAATGAACAGGTGGATATTCTGGCCAAACAAACACTCAGAAGTATGAACATAGACATAGAAGTTCCACTCAGCAAAGCGGAGGTTCAAACATTCATACAGAAATATGCACAAACAACATGGCAAGAACATTGGGACCTTAGTGATACAGGAAGACATCTTTATCACATTCAAAGGTATGTGGGGGATGGAAGGAAGGTGGGGTTTAAAAGAAGGGAGGAAAATGTCATTTCTCGGATGAGAATAGGTCATACAGGTCTCAATCATACATTAAGTATAATACAGGTCTCAATCATACATTAAGTATAATACAGGTCTCAATCATACATTAAGTATAATACAGGTCTCAATCATACATTAAGTATAATACAGGTCTCAATCATACATTAAGTATAATACAGGTCTCAATCATACATTAAGTATAATACAGGTCTCAATCATACATTAAGTATAATACAGGTCTCAATCATACTTTAAGTATAATACAGGTCTCAATCATACTTTAAGTATAATACAGGTCTCAATCATACTTTAAGTATAATACAGGTCTCAATCATACTTTAAGTATAATACAGGTCTCAATCATACATTAAGTATAATACAGGTCTCAATCATACATTAAGTATAATACAGGTCTCAATCATACATTAAGTATAATACAGGTCTCAATCATACTTTAAGTATAATACAGGTCTCAATCATACTTAAGTATAATACAGGTCTCAATCATACTTTACAGGTCTCATCATACATTAAGTATAATACAGGTCTCAATCATACATTAAGTATAATACAGGTCTCAATCATACTTTAAGTATAATACAGGTCTCAATCATACATTAAGTATAATACAGGTCTCAATCATACATTAAGTATAATACAGGTCTCAATCATACATTAAGTATAATACAGGTCTCAATCATACATTAAGTATAATACAGGTCTCAATCATACATTAAGTATAATACAGGTCTCATCATACATTAAGTATAATACAGGTCTCAATCATACATTAAGTATAATACAGGTCTCAATCATACATTAAGTATAATACAGGTCTCAATCATACATTAAGTATAATACAGGTCTCAATCATACTTTAAGTATAATACAGGTTTCAATCATACATTAAGTATAATACAGGTCTCAATCATACTTTAAGTATAATACAGGTCTCAATCATACTTTAAGTATAATACAGGTTTCAATCATACATTAAGTATAATAGGAAAGCATCCAACAGGAAAGTGTACACACTGCAGCCAGCCAGAAACTGTTGAGCATGTTTTACTGCTTTGCAGGAAATATAGTACTCAGAGAAATGTGCTTTTCCAGACACTGAAGAAAGCAACATTCCATGACTTGTCGCTATCAGGGCTGTTAGGGAAAACATCAGGCAATATATATTGTGAGATTATTACGTTTCTAAGAGAAATTGATACATTTAAAATAATCTAGAGTTTTGGTTCTTTGTTTTGTTTGTTTTGTTTATTGTTTTCTGCTTAGTCTCTTGTCCACACTCCAGTCCAGTTGGTGGCGGTAATGCACCTACAGGTTGGTTTGCCAACCGCCAATAAACACTGAAGAAGAAGAAGAAGAAGAAGAAGAAGAAGAAGAAGAAGAAGAAGAAGAAGAAGAAGAAGAAGAAGAAGAAGAAGAAGAAGAAGAAGAAGAAGAAGAAGAAGAAGAAGAAGAAGAAGAAGAAGAAGAAGAAGAAGAAGAAGAAGAATTAAGCGAGAGGTCTGAGCTCCCATGGATGCAGTGACATCATACCTCCTTGTAGGAGCTCGGCTCCCATTGGCTCACACATAACTCGAGTCCTGCCCCTCCTTGTGGGAGCCCAGCTTCCATGAGCTCATACATAACTCGAGCCCTGCATGCGGCGTCTCGTCGCTACGGTTCTCTCTCTCTGTGTTCCTGAGAAAGTATGTGTGAGCTCCAGCTCTATTGATCCATCATCCGTGTGTCTGGATAAATCTCTGAATGGACTCTCTGCTCTTTTTTCTGGAGCGTTTACCTCGGACTATAGGAGCTAGCTTAGCATGCTAGCTGGAAACACGTTAGCAACACTAGTCAGATTGAGAGTTTGACGGAGAGAGAAACGGTGTGTTTAACGGAGTCTGCAGGGAAAGGTGATCTAGGAAACATGAGTAAAGTCCAAATGCTGCTGTCGTTGAAGAAGCAGCGACTCACTGCTGCTTCTGAAGAGATATTTGCTCTGTTTGAACAAACAATAGCAGAGCTCGAGGAGGAGCTGTTTCTTTCCAAAGAGGAGAACAAGAGACTCCAGAAACTACTGGACGCTGTTTTACAGCCTCAGCTTCGGATACACAGAGCAGGTCTGTTCCCTTTACTCTTCATTAACACTTTAAACTCTTCAGTAACACTTTATTATCACATTAATAACACTTTAGACCAGGGGCGCTGAGAGAGGGGTGCTGAGGGCGCTGCAGCACCCCCTAGCGTCAGGCAAATTTTAATTTTTTGATATTTATTTTTTGATTTTATTTCATTGTGTCTGAGATATATTTGATATTATATATTATTATTCAAATGATACTTTAAAACTATAAAATAAATCATTTAGCTTCAGGGAAGACAAATAAAAAATATGTTTTTTTAGTCAGTTACTTTTAACGTGACGCACAACACAAGTGACGAGTAACTGACATGGTCTGTGTTTGACACAAATTCAAGAGACAGATCACGTTTTGTTCTACGACATTAAATCCATCAGCAGTGACCCCGCTGGTGATTTTTGAAGTGTTTACGTCTCTGAAAAACGATGGTTGTTACCAAGTGGCTGAATAGGACTACAGAAGTTGTCCAGGCCGTTTTACGTCATTACACCGAACACGTAAAACACTCCCGCTAAGTTTGTTTGCCCTGTTCTGCTTGAAAGCAAGTCCCTGCCTCCTGCAAACTGTTCAAACAAACGGTTCAACTTGTACCATTTAGAGCAGTGGTTCTCAACTGGTCAGGCCTCGGGACCCACTTTTTACTTGGTCAATACATCGTGACCCACCATTTTGAAGCAATCAAATCTATTCAACAAAAAAAACGTGCTGTAATATATACGCTTTTCAGCATACAATATTAATTAAAGTGAAGTACAGTGCATATATCCTTTATATCCCTTCACAAAACTAAAGTATGCTTTTAAAAAAGGTTTAATGAGATGATGGAATCAAAGCTGAACTATATAAAACGGCACACATGCTGAAAACCCAACCCCAGCAGGGGGGTCTGGGGGGATTCTCCCCCAGGAGATTTTTAGAAATACTAACATAAACTATGCATTCTGCATTACTACCCGATATATTAATAATATTTGATGCCATTGTTTGTTTTTTTACTTTGTTCTGACATCTTGCTGCGAGAAGAGTAAAGAGGAGATTGTTCTATCGGGCCGATAATTATCGTGCATCCCTAATATATATATATATATATACATACAGTGCAATAAGAAGTTACGTCAGCGGCTTAATTTGCCTAATCCTCCCCAGGGACTTATTCCGGTGTGAACGCGATCTGTACTTAGTTAATGAGAACTAAAGAGTTCTCATGAACTAAGTTCTCATTAACCTTTGTGGGAAAAGTACTGCGGTGTGAATGCGCCTTTTGATCAGGTGTGATAAACTCCACCCGCCTGGCGCTGCAAGTAGGTCAAATCAAACGAGACAATTACTTTATCTGCTCCTGGAAATGTGACATAAATTGATAATTTAGTTTTAATGTGATTTTTAAATGTGTAAAAAAGCAAATAAAAAAACCACTTTGGAATAATTCAAAGAATATATATTTCGAGAGAGATAGGGAGCCCTGGAGGGTTCATAGAGAGAAAAATAAATAAAACTAGCCTACGTTTTATTAATTTGTGCGCACGATATACTTTCTTGTTTGCACGTTCCCGTGCACTCCGGCAGGACTATAGCAATACATCGAGATTAAGGTTAAAAACATTTCTTTCACTTGTGAATACACATATAATTATGGAGAACCAGATGTGTGTAAATTACTGTTCGTGGTAATTTGAAAACAAATGCCGGTGTCGGACACACAAACACACCGAACACACACACAGAGCGGAGCTGAGCACAAACACACACACATCATGCGCCCTGGTGTACTTCATGAAACGAGTAATAGGGGGAATAATCGGGCAGTTCGATAGAGGTGTGTGTGGTTAAACGTAGCAGCCTCGATCTCTATCAGCTGTTCTAATGAAGGGAAACACAGTGAAGTAAACAGTAAAAGGCACATCTCTTTGCAGCTGGTGCTGCTCTTCTCAGATTCTGCTGAGTTACACGTTACTGCCTCCAGTGCCCTGTACGACGAAGCCAGTTCAACAGACCCTGGATATGTTTGAGTTACCCGGCTTAACTAACCCTAACAAACGCGATCTCGCTAAGCGGTCCTACGAAGCTGGTAATCAAAGTTAAAGTTAAGTTAAAGCCTTTTATTGTCATTATACACAGAGTATAACGAGATTCAGAGTGCAACTCTGTCCCGGAGTGCAACAAATACAAACACGTACACAACACTAAAAAACACGGCAATAGGACAGACAACATAAACAATCATACGGGGGGATAAATAGTTACAAATATTGATATAAAAACAGTAAATAAAGTGCATTAAAAGTGTGTGTATGTGTGATAATGGTTACGGTTATTGCATTATGTGTGGTGGTTGAGCAGCCTGACGGCCCAGGGGTAGAAACTGTTTTTGAGTCTGTTTGTCCGTGACTTGAAGCTCCTGTCTCTCCTCCCAGAAGGCAGGAGAGAGAACAGTCTGTTACCTGGGTGAGAGCTGTCCTTTATGATTTTATTAGCACTGCTGCGGCAGCAGGGAGGTGGAGATGTCCTGCGGGAGTAAGACTGACAAAGACATTGGAGTCCTGCGGGAGTCACGAGGGAGGCAAAGAGGAGGCAAATCCTACTCTGATCGAGCTGGTGTCTTATTTCTCTTTTCTTTAGTTTTCTTGCCCCGCATGCTATAATCATGTGTATTTTCTCTATTCCTGTTCATGTGTCTTCTCGCAATTATCACTGGCCCCGTGTATCTCCTAATCGATATAACCGGCCTGCTCTCGTCTATCCCACGTGCTCCACTGAGATCCATCATCTAGTTTCAGGTGGCCTGTGGAATTGCCAGTCAGCTGTTCCTAAGGCTGACTTCATCTCTGGCTACGCCTCCCTGCAGTCTCTGGATTTCCTTGCTCTCACTGAGACCTGGAATACTCCATCCAACACATCCACCCCAGCAGCTCTCTCCACTGCATATTCCTTCTCCCATACACCCAGACCCACTGGCAGAGGAGGTGGCACTGGTCTCCTGCTCTCTCCCAAATGGAGCTTTTCCCTCTTCAAGCTACCTAACTTCACTCCTTCCACCTTTGAATTCCATGCCGTCACAGTAACCCATCCTATACAGTTAACCATTGTTGTACTCTACCGTCCACCAGGCGCCTTGGGGGACTTCTTGGAGGAATTAGATAATCTCCTCTCACTCATCCCTGAAACTGTCCCTCCCGCTGTACTTCTCGGAGACTTCAACCTCCAGACGGGGAAGATAGACGAACTGACATCTCTGTTAACCGCCTTTGCTTTCTCACTGTCTCCGTCCCCATCGACTCATAAAGCTGGCAATGTCCTTGATCTCATATTCTCAAGGAACTGCGCTACTTCTAACCTCTCTGTAAACCCGCTCCATACATCCGATCACTTCTTCATTTCATTCTCTCTATCCCTTTCCAAACATAACAAACTAATCTCTTCTCATCCTGCACTTGTCCGCCGTAACCTTCGCTCCCTCTCCCCCTCTACCTTTGCCTCGTCGGTGCTCTCAGCCCTCCCTTCCTCTGATTCGTTCCATCTCCTGCCTCCAAACTCTGCTGCAGAAACTCTCCTCTCTACTCTCTCATCCTCTCTGGACTCGCTCTGTCCTCTCACATCTCGGCAGGCTCGTCAGTCCCCTCCTGCTCCCTGGCTAAATGATGCACTGCGTGCTAATAGAACCGTCCTTAGGGCAGCAGAGCGGAAATGGTGGAAATCCAAACACCGTGACGACCTCCTAACCTATCAGGCTCTCCTCTCCTCTTTCTCTGCTTCGATCTCTCAGGCAAAAAGCACTTTCTTTCAAGATAAGATCCAATCTTCCTATTCCAATCCTAAAAAACTATTTTCCATCTTCTCCACCCTCTTGGACCCTCCAAAAGCTCCTCCCCCCTCCTCACTTCTGTCAAGCGACTTTGTTACCCACTTTGAAAAAAAGGTTGATGATATTCGCTCTTCTTTTTCTGACTCACCTTTACTCACCGCTGGGTCACCAGACCCTCCTTCCACCAACACACTTACCTCCTTTTCCCCTCTCTCTCCAAGTGAGGTTCTTACCCTCATTACCTCTGCCCGCCCTACCACCTGTCCTCTGGACCCCATCCCTTCAAACCTCCTTCAGACTATCGCTCCTGATATTCTACCGTTTCTCACCCATTTCATCAACACTTCTCTAACTTCTGGTCACTTTCCAAATAGTCTCAAGGAGGCAAGAGTAAGCCCTCTCCTAAAGAAACCCACTCTCAACCCGTCTGATGTTATAAACTACAGGCCTGTCTCTCTCCTCCCGTTCCTGTCTAAATCACTTGAACGCGCTGTCTTTAAACAACTCTCCTGTTATCTCCATCAGAATAACCTTCTGGATCCGCACCAGTCTGGTTTCAAGGCAGGTCACTCCACAGAAACTGCTCTCATTGCTGTCACGGAGGAACTGCACACTGCCAAAACTGCATCCCTCTCCTCTGTCATCATCCTATTGGACCTGTCTGCTGCATTCGACACGGTGAACAATCCTCCTTCGCACTCTCCAAAAACTTGGAGTTTCAGGCTCTGCACTTTCCCTCCTCACCTCATACCTGAAAGACCGTACCTACAGGGTCACTTGGAGAGGGTCTGAGTCCGACCCTTGTCAATTAACTACGGGGGTCCCTCAGGGCTCTGTTCTTGGTCCCCTCCTCTTCTCCCTGTACACAAACTCGCTCGGATCAGTCATTAGCCCGCATGGTTTTTCTTACCTACTGCTACGCTGATGACACCCAATTAATTCTGTCCTTTCCCCGCTCAGAGACCCAGGTCGTTGCACGCATCTCTGCTTGTCTAGCTGACATCTCTCAGTGGATGTCTGCTCACCACCTCCAGCTCAACCTTGACTAGACTGAGCTGCTCTTCCTCCCGGGAAAATATTGTCCCACTCTTGACCTAACAATCAACATCGGCACCTCAGTTGTTTCCCCGACTCAGACTGCAAGGAATCTGGGTGTGACCCTAGATAACAACCTGTCCTTCACTGCAAACATCGCTGCTACAACCCGTTGCTGCAGATACACGCTTTACAACATCAGGAAGATACGTCCCCAGCTGACTCAGAAAGCGACTCAGGTTCTGGTCCAGGCTCTCGTCATCTCACGCCTAGACTACTGCAACTCCCTCCTGGCTGGTCTAACCTGCATGTGCCATCCGACCTCTGCAGCTCATCCAGAATGCAGCGGCTCGTCTGGTCTTCAACCTTCCTAAATTCTCCCACACCACTCCGCTCCTCCGCTCCCTTCACTGGCTTCCGGTAACTGCTAGAATCCACTTCAAGACACTGGTACTTGCTTACCGTGCTGCGAATGGATCTGGCCCTTCCTACATCCAGGACATGGTTAAACCGTACACCCCAGCGCAGTGCACTACGCTCTGCATCAGCCAAACGACTCGTTGCGCCCTCGCTGCGAGGGGGACCCAAGTTCCCATCGGCGAAAACACGTGGGTTTGCTGTCCTGGCTCCAAGATGGTGGAATGAGCTCCCCATTGACATCAGGACGGCAGATAGCTTGCACATCTTCCGGCGCAAACTGAAAACTCATCTCTTTCGACTCCTCTTCGAGCGTTAGAACTATTAACAAAGCACTTTTATACTAATGAAGGACTGGCTTACCTAAAGCCAGTTGAGTAGCACTTGAAATGTTTGGCTCTATGAAACCTGATGTACTTTATGATTCTGTTTTCTTCAAGGTTGTGTCTTCCTGGTCGAATGTACTTATTGTAAGTCGCTTTGGATAAAAGCGTCAGCTAAATGCAATGTAATGTAAAGATGTGTTCCAGAGAGGGCAGGGGGCAGCCGATGGTTTTCTCTGCCATCCGTATAACTCTCTGCAGGGCTTTCTTGTCCGCAGCTGAACATCCTGCATACCACCCCGAGATGGAGTATGACAGTGTAGTCGCTGCTGGGCCTTCTTAACTGCTGCAGCGGTGTGTGCCGTCCAGCTGAGGGTCTCCGAAATGTGAACCCCCAGGAACTTAAAGGTGGAGACCCTCTCCACTCTCTCTCCATTGAGGTGAAGGGGGGTGGGTTCTGGACGGTGCTTTCTGAAGTCTATGATGATTTATTTTGTTTTGCTTGTGTTCAGATGTAGGTTGTTAGCTGAACACCACGCAGACAGCTTCAGGATCTCGTCTCTGTATCCCGACTCGTCGTCTCCCTTATATATTTGGCCGACCATAGTGGTGTCATCTGCACATTTTATAATGGAGTTGGAGGGGTGAATGGGAGAGCAGTCGTGTGTGTAGAGTGTGTAGAGGGCTCAGCACACAGCCCTGCGGGGAGCCAGTGCTGAGGGTGGAGGAGCAATAAGGGCCTATTTTTACTTTCTGAGGATGGTCTGTAAGGAAGTTATTTATCCAGGCGCATAATATGGAGGGAAAACCTAGGCGTGACAGTTTTTCCACGAGTATGTCAGGTATGATGGTGTTAAAAGCTGAGCTAAAATCGACGAACAGCATCCTTATATAGTTGCCTGGGCCTTCTAGGTGGCTCACAGCTGTGTGATCAACTCAGTAAATCAACCAGGGTTTCTCTATCCGGCTGAGAGCGCGTTCATGTAAAAGGGACAGGGTTAGCAACATTTGACCAATCACAAACTTCGAGAAGCGTGCTGACAGCGTCTTTTTTTCTCTCTCCATGAACCTTTGGGCCTCCGTATATACACTAGTATTAGATGCAGTCAAAAGTTTGGACACATCTTCTCATTCGAAGTTTTTTATTTATTTAAATTGGTTCTACATTGTAGATTAATACTGAAGACATCAAAACTATAAAACAACACATATGGAATTATTATAGCGTTCAGTGGTTTTTGTGAGTGCACTTGAGGATACATTCAAAGTTCTTGAAATGTTCTGGATCGACTGGCCTTCATTTCTTAAAGTGATGATGGACGGTCGTTTCTCTTCACTGAGTTGAGTGGGTCTTGCCATAATATGGATTACAACAGTAGTCAAATAGGGCTCTCCACTGTGCACTAACCCTACCTCAAACACATTAAGAAAGCAAGTAATTCCACAAATTGACTCTTGACAAGGCACACTTGTTAATGGAAAACCATTCCAGTTGACGACCTTGTTATGGGAGATTCCTTATCACAGCGTATTTCTTGCTTATTCATTAAGGTCACACAGGTCAGAGAGGCCCCATCGTCTTGTTATATCAGTCTTATGCCTAGTTCACATGGTAAGTTAAGACAAATGTGTTTATTGAGTTAAGTTTCCAGAGAAGAGGCCCCATCGTCTCCCCCGTAATTATTAGATGTGAGCGGAAGTACAAAGAGGCTCCATAGCTCAGTCGGTAGAGCCTCAGGTTATAATACAGTTGAGTCTCTGTTAGTTAAAGACGTCATGAGATAGTGACCTTTCCACATCTGAAACATATACAAGTATGGCATTCATAGGTGTGTGTGTGTGTGTGTGTGTGTGTGTGTGTGTGTGTGTGTGTGTGTGTGTGTGTGTGTGTGTGTGTGTGTGTGTGTGTGTGTGTGTGTGTGTGTGTGTGTGTGTGTGTGTGTGTGTGTGTGTGTGTGTGTGTGTGTGTGTGTGTGTGTGTGTGTGTGTGTGTGTGTGTGTGTGTGTGTGTGTGTGTGTGTGTGTGTGTGTGTGTGTGTGTGTGTGTGTGTGTGTGTGTGTGTGTGTGTGTGTGTGTGTGTGTGTGTGTGTGTGTGTGTGTGTGTGTGTGTGTGTGTGTGTGTGTGTGTGTGAAACTGCTACTCGTTGGGGCATTTCCGCGATTGGTTGCTGTTGGATTGGAAGCAAGGTGATGTACTCCAATATTATTATTTGTTGTGCAACTGAATATTGATTAATCTCAATCATATCTGTGTTTATGTTTTATTGATCTCTCTCTCTCTGTGTTAACATTTAAAGTTGGTGAGTCATTAATTGCACTAGCTGTGTGCAAAGCTGTCATCAAAGCAAAAGGGGGCTGCTTCTAAGAATCTAGAATAAAAATCACACTTTTTTGTTAACTAGATAATTCCATATGTGTTCTTTCATAGTTTTAATGTCTTCAGTATGAATCTACAAAGTAGAAACTAATTAAAAATAAACAAAAACCATTGAATGAGAAGGTGTGTCCAAACTTTTGACTGGTACTGTGTATTAAAAAATCACACATTTTAATATTTAGCAGGTTCCCTCATCTATAATCATCTATACAAGCGCAACTTTAAACATTTACAGCAGTAAAATGCAACATAAAATATAATCAAGAAACATCATAAATGAAACACTGACAGGGTTGGTGCGGACCTGATAATTAATTCCGGCAAATTACTCAGACCTACTAATTAACCTAACCGAAGTTATTGAGTATGTAAGTTTACTGCTTGGCTCAGATCCACCAACGTCAGCCAGATCTCACCTCTATTAACTCCTGAAGAACCAGGTTCCATTAACTGCTGTTTCAATTCAGACGACTCTCTTAAATCTGTTTAAGCGATCCCGAAGGATTTTGATATCAGTAAATGAGGTGTGGCCCTACCTAATTGTGAGTGTGGCAGGGTGCAATCTTACCTTTGAAGCAGGAGAGGAGGGCGCAGATGTCTTTTAAGTTGTCCCAGTCCAAAAGGTGGGATCAGTTTATTTGAAGAAAAATAGGTCCAAACTAATACAGGGTTTTTACCTTCTCTCGTTACAACATTATAATCATACTAAACCTATCATGCTGTGATCATGTTCTAATATGAAACTTTTATTCACAGTTTTACATTTATTACCAACATTGTACTTTCAACTGCCAAATTCAGTTGTGATTTTTAAATCTCCCGATAGAATTTAGAGGCATTTCCTCATAAAAGACCGGTGATAATAAAAAGCACATTCAACTTTTCATTCACAAAATCAATTCACATCAATTCCATACCTTTTTTCCGACACAGATGGCGGGTACTAACATTCACAAACACATACCTATCTCCCGCAGGTATTCGGAGGAAGATCCTCATAGGTGGCGGTTACTAATACTCACAAACACATCTCAATTAATTCCACTCATTCAACAAAGTAATTCACTCAGCATTCAACCAAGACATTTGAGAGATATTTACCAAGTTTGAGAGAACCTTACCGAGAGCAAAAACCCAGCTCTGAGGGACAGAGCTTACCGAAAGAGAACCACGTGCATGAATGAAAACAGTGCATTAGGTAAAACAGAGGGGTCAAACGACATGTACTCTCTGAGCCGGTTCAAACGAGACCGTGCTCAAAGACCTCGGACCTTCCTATGCGCCGGGAGATTCGTAAGTCGTCTCTGGGGTTATGGTTGGGGTAAGACCTTGGGGTAAAGAGTTTGGGGCAGTATTTATGATACACCTAATCATTTTAAAGGGCCCATGTCATTCTTTTCCGGTTATCACACGTCCCCTTGTGTGTTATGAAGGTTTTTATGCATGTATGAACCACCTAACTAACAAGACTTAACTGTATTATCCGGAGGAGTGCGTCTTTGCACTTCCGCTCACCCCTAATAATTGCGGAAGAGACGATGGACCTCTCTTCTCTGGAAACTGTAATTCAATAACATACCTAATTATATTGACTAGGTCCAAGACTGATATAACAGTGTGTTTCCTGTTTCCTGCAGATGTCCAGCAGCTGGTGGTGGTTAAAGAAGAGCCTCTCCCTGACCAGCAGGAGTGGAGCTCCAGTCTGGACCAGGAGGACCCAGAGCGCCCCCCAAACATTAAGCAGGAACAGGAGGAACTCAGGATCAGTCAGGAGGGAGAGCAGCTTCAGGAGCTGGAGGAGGCTGATATCACCAAGTCCACTTTCACTCCTGACCCTGTGAAGAGTGAAGATGATAAAGAGAAACCTCAGTCCTCACAGCCTCATCAAAGACCAACTGAACACATGGAAACAGAAGCTGATGGAGAGGACTGTCGAGGACCAGAACCAGCCAGGAACTCAGATCCAGAGAGCAGTTTACAACCAAAGACTGAGGACCACACTGGAGACTCTTCTGAAGACACTGATGACTCTTCTGAACCTGACGCTGAATACAGTGCTGATTGGAAGGAGACCAGAGATCCTGCCTCAGGCTCAAACTCACTGAAAAATAGACAAGAATCTGTCAGTGATCCCCGACGTAGTGCTGAAAAGAAACCATTCAGCTGCTCTGTCTGTAAGAAAGATTTTAGAGATAGACGAGATCTAAATCGACACATGAGAATCCACACAGGAGAGAAACCCTTTCGCTGCTTAGTCTGTAAGAAAGCTTTTTCACAGAGTGGAAGTTTAAAGACACACATGAGAGTCCACACAGGAGAGAAACCATATACAGCTGCTCAGTCTGTAAGAAAGGTTTTAGACATAGAAGAGATCTAAATCAACACATGATAATCCACACAGGAGAGAAACCCTTTCGCTGTTCAGTTTGTGAGAGAACTTTTTCACACAGTGGAAGTTTAAAGACACACATGAGAGTCCACACAGGAGAGAAAGCAAATAGCTGCTCAGTCTGTAAGAAAGCTTTTTCACGTAGTGGAAATTTAAAGGAACACATGAGAGTCCACACAGGAGAGAAACCACACATCTGCTCAGTCTGTAAGAAAGCTTTTTCACGGAGTGAAAGTTTAAAGACACACATGAAAGTCCACACAGGAGAGAAAGCACACATCTGCTCAGTCTGTAAGAAAGCTTTTAGACATAGAAGATATATACATCGACACATGAGAATCCACACAGGAGAGAAACCCTTTCGCTGCTCAGTTTGTGAGAAAGCTTTTTCCCAGAGTGGAAGTTTAAAGACACACATGACAATCCACACAGGAGAGAAACCATTCAAATGCTCAGTTTGTGAGAGAGCTTTTTCACTGAATACACATTTAAAGGCACACATGAGAGTCCACACAGGAGAGAAAGCACACATCTGCTCAGTCTGTAAGAAAGCTTTTTCACAGAGAGGAAATTTAAAGACACACATGAGAGTCCACACAGGAGAGGAAATATACAGCTGCAATGTTTGTGACAAAAGATTTAAATGCCGTAATCATTTCCAAAGACACAAGTGTGTTGGTCGTCAGTCCTCACAGCTTAATGAAATTCAAACTGAGGATAATGGAGAGGCAGAGCCTCCAATCAGCAGCTCAGCTGAACACATGGAAACAGAAGCTGATGGAGAGGACAATAAATTAGTCTTATGACAGTTCACACGTGAGAGAAATCTGTCTGACTGGATTAACATTGTTGTACAACATCCATATAAGACTTAAATGAACTCCATCTTTATCAACAGAAGTGGACAATATGTTTAATGTTTTTGTCATTCTGATGTATACGTTAACCACTGACTGTTGATGAACCATTTTATTTGGATTGAGGGCTCCAAGTTTCCATATAGAGATATAGGATGATTTAATGTATTGTTCTTTATTTCTAAATGTTTTGTATCATTGCTATCCTGTTAATGAGCCCTGTTTTACATAAATGTACCTGTTATCAGAGTGTTTTTGCTTCTGTAACTGTAAGGGAATACATTTTCCTATTTTGTATCCTGATGACCTAATACCGTTACATGTAATACGTTACTCCCTAAGCCTGTTTTCACCCATCTGCAACCGATTCGCTAATAATCACAAATGTTCATTTCTTTGACCTCTTGACTCGACTATTTCTTGTTTAATAATCGTTACATCTCCTCAGGACCAAGTTCCCGTGTCCTGCCTTTCACCTGCTGATCACCCACTGCTCATTTAGGGTGGACTGACCTTTACAATGGACCAGCTAGTCTTAGTGTCAATGCAATGCAAACGTTTTGTAAAATGACGCTAGACCAAAAACGTGCTGTTGGGCTGTGTGCTCTCTGCAGGACGGTGTATGGACTCAAAGATTGTTTATGGTATGAGAGCTTCACTCTGTTTTTGTTGTCCAAAAGATGCCAACAGAGCGATACGTCTTCTTTCCAGCAGATGGCATACATGTTACATCATCCAGTTCAACTGTCATCCACATATTAATGATTAAAAACAGCAATGTGTAAAACACGGCTGGTAATTGACTCACAATCTCAACAGAATGTGAAGAGGTTACAGTCTTGCGGTTATGTCCAAGATGTTGTTTTTTGTTGTAAGAGATAATAGGGATTGATGCAGAAAATAACCAGAAGATAGTCTGGATAGAGCCTTCAAAGAACCAGAAAGGGTTTTGAAGATTATCAGGGATATAGAAAGACTACAAACATTACAAATTATTATACTTCTTGCAGTGTTAACATCTAAATACCAAATTTAAAAGTACTCATTTATTAATAAATCATATTTATGTTATAATTATGTATTTATCAATTTGTTCATCACCTTAATATTCAAGCTGATAAAGTTGGAGCTATTTTTAATAACATTATTGGCTATGCTGCTTGGTAGTTTATTTTTTGTTGAAATACGAAATAATTCACGAGTTGATTTTATTTTGTAGAAAAATCTGAATCTGTAAAATAAAAATTGTGCCACAAAAAGTTCCATATTTTCATATGAGATAGACGATGATGATCCTCCAAACCATAGAGACCATGTTTCCTAAATAAGATACCTTAGAGCAGTGGTTCCCAAACGGTGTGCCGCGGCACACTGGTGTGCCGTGAGGCAAGTCCGGGTGTGCCGTGGGATTTTGTGACAACCATACATTATTATTGCAATATACAACTACACAAAAATAATATTTTTTTTAATTTACTATATCAGTACTTTGTAGGTTTATATCTGCGCGACTTACAATCTCCACGTGCAGTGCTGCATAAACATGGCTGAGTCAGCGATAACTTTCGAGGGGTGGAGGTATGCCCATTATTTTGAGTTTGTCCGAAGAATAGACAGGAATGTGATGGCGAGGTGCAAACTGTGTCCAGGCCAGAAGCTGTTATCCACTGCTGGAAACACCACGTGGTCAAACCTCAACACACACCTGCAAAGAACACATGCTAAGGTGAAGCTACCGCACACGCTATTTGTTGTTTGTTTATATATATATATATATATATATCACGAAGTCTGTTCTTCTTCTCTGTCTTCCGGTTGTTGCCTATTTTGAATGACAAATACACACTACCGCCACCTGCTGGTAAGAAAAGTTATTGCCACTCACGCATGCGCAGTTCTTACGTGCTCGGCGAGTAAAGTAACTAGTTACTTTATGTAGATAGTAACAAAGTAGTGTAATATATTACTTTTTTAAAAAAAAGTAATATGTAATATATTACATTGTTTTTGTAACGACCCCATCTCTGGAGTTGGCGTTCTCTACTCTGATTTACATGAAGAACAACAGGAGGTCACGGCTCTCTGTTGAACAGGAGTTGCGAGTGGCCCTCTCCTCAGTGCCACCAAGGATTAAAAAATTCTGTGCGCCCCGACAGGCACATGCATCTCACTAATTTATAAGTCTGCAAAAATATTTACAATAGCACATGTTTCAATGCTGATTGCTGAAATGTTACATTTATAATTTGTAGTTCAGGACCATGGACAATGCAGCTTCCTTGCATTGACAGTTCTCTGTGCTGAATTTCTGCTGAGTTTCCTTTGCCTCATTTTTAATTGTGTGACCTGTCTGGTTTAAATGAGTGTGTTGCTGCTTTGATGAAGCCTAATTTGATAAAGTTTCAAATACATTTCTGAAATATTTCGTTAATAAATATTTCATGAGTAATATAGTTGTCTTTGTCACATTTTATTTGGCATTAGTAAATAATTATGCACATTTACAGATATTTTACATGATATGAGTGATAACACGTGTTATAAGGGCTATTTTGCACAATAGGTGTGCCTTGAGATTTGTACTTGTCCTTTGGTGTGCCTTGGGCACAACAAGTTTGGGAACCACTGCCCTAGGCAATCGCCTAGTTCGCCTATAGCAATCGCCGGCCCTGCATGTCTATGTTTTGTTTAGTATAAGACCAGTTTGAGTAGAAGCTTGATGGTCTACCCTGTGTATCTCAACACAAGGTTCTTAAAGGCCATCCGCTCTAACTGGGGGGAAATAGAATAGGATGGTTTTTATTATAGTAGCCAATGTAAATAGAAACTTGATGGTGTTACATGGGTGTTGTTGCAGATCAGTTGTAAGTGGTGAACTGCTAGAGGGAATATATTCAGACATTATGTGGGAAGTGATCTACAGGAGGCCACATATTTTGTTTTTCACTTTGGACATATTTACAATGAACTACACTTGATGTTTTGAATTTAGGAATCGATCTAAATGCTGCCAACAACAATTAAAATATATATATTTGACATTTTCGCAAGTTTGACCCATAAATCTCCACTTAAATTAAAGCAGATTCCCCAAACAGTACTGCAGCTGACAATAATGAAATGACTGACAGGGTATGATAGACAAATTCCCTCCATGGTTAATTCAAAAATGTTGTACAATTAAAACTTTCTTCCAGCCACAATTTCATATGAAGCGTCAGGAAGTAGTTGATGTTTAATATGTAATTGTATTTCCATGTATTACTCTAGGTGTAATTAAGCTTCAGAGAAGATTCATGCCAAAACTACGGAGAGGACGTGGAGGTGCCAGAGGTGACCTTTGGACACTTGCTGGAGGAGAAGACAGGGTGTTACAGAGTTTCATCGATATTGGGGTTTTGCCAAACCCTATATCATCAAGCTCTGAGGTTTGGTCTCGACTGGCTTCAGTGGTTTTTGGCCAAGACAGTTCAAACAACCGTAAGTGGCTATACACTACATGGACACTAAACCGAAAAGGCATAAAAACCAGGGTGGAGGCAACACTACAGAGACAGAGTGAACAGGCAACAGGACAGATATTGAGTGCTTCCCAAGAGCAACATGTTGAGCAAGACCACCAAGTGAATACAAAAGATGATAAGGAGATGCAGACAGGCACAGTGTCTGATCAAGTAAAAGAAGAGTCAGAGCTAGAGCTACTGAATGATGATGACAGGAATGATGACATAGCAAAACAGGGGACAGAGTCAGAAGATGATTCAGTGGATGAGCAGATGTATACAAATGATGATAGGGAAACTGAGACAGACACCAACTCAGAGTCAGAAGATGATGCAGACACTGAGCAGGTGGAAAACGATGAAAGGAAAACATATATAGGCACAGAGTCTGAGGAAGAGGAAGACAATTATTCAGAGGTGGTGCAGGGGGAGATTAAAAGTGAGAAGATCACACAGACAGGTACAGACTCTGAGGAAGAAGATGATTCAGAGATAGAAAAGTTTGTTGATATAAATGATGACAGAGAGATACAGACTGGCACAGAATCAGAAGAAAGTGACTCAGATGTTGAGCAGGTGGAGAATAAAACTGTGAAAGTCAAACAGAGAGGCATGGAGTCTGAGGAAGATGAGGATTCGGAGGTGGAGCAAGGGAAAGATGATGAGGAATCAGAGCGAACAATAGAATCAGATGAGTCTACGATGAAGGTCAAGAAGGTGACAAGTCATTACAGAAAGATACCACCAATGCCTAGTAAATTCTACATAACTTTACCAAAACACAAGTGGCTATTAATAGCACCACAAAAGGGAAACTTGAAATGGGCTACACCATGGACTAGGGGTGTAACGGTTCACAGAAGTCACGGTTCGGTTCGTACCTCGGTTTGGGGGTCACGGTTCGGTACGGTTCGGTACAACAAGAAAAAGCAAAAAAAAAGTCCCAAATGCATAATTCCAGGTTTGTTGTTATTTATGTTTGAACAGTAGTGCAAGTTTCAGTTTTTTTTTAAAAAAGAACTATTTTTTGAATAATTAACTGTATTAAACAGTTAAAAACCAACCTTACACAGTACACTCAGATGGCCATATTATCTATAATGGCTGATGTCAAACAAAAAGGTTTCATCAAGCTGTAAAACTAAAAACAATGTCTTGAAAATATGACATCATAAATAATAAGAAAGTGTTTCAAGAGCGCAAAGTCGTTGAAAAACATATGCCAAAAGCTTTCGTTATTTATTTTGGTCTCACAGCGGGGATCAGCTGTTGAACTGCTGTTGTCTTTGGCCGGGCTCCCGTGATTGGCAAATCTGGGTGATGCCTTCTGATATGATTTAGCATGTTTGGCGTGTGTTACCATTAGCATACCGCACCACTGTAGAACAACGGCGACACACCGTCCTCGTCCGATCCACCACTCGCACACTCCATCGTTATTGTAGTCCACAGGGAACCCGAAATGTTCCCACACAGCTGATTTAAAAGAAGCAGGTGGGTTCTAGCTTCTGTGTGTTATCTGAAATCGCCATACTAACTTTTCTTCTTCTTGTATTTTGTTCGTTTTGTTGTTGTGTTTCTTCTTGTTCTTCGTTTGTTGTTTAAGGGCGGCTGGCAAACAGCTTTTAGGCGCAATACCGCCCCCTGGATTATAAATAGTGTAGTGGATACTGCCCTGAATGACACTTTTTTCCCACTCGTAAAAAAAATGCGTATTCGTCGTGTGACTGTGTGTGCCGAACCGTGACGTCCGAACCGTGACGGTACGGAACGAATACGGATACCGTTACACCCCTACCATGGACCAATGTACTCTACAATGAGATCGTAAAACAACATCCAGGTTGTGTGCTAAAGTTCACGTATCACCACATACGTGTACCAGGTAGCAGAAAACAAAGGGCCCCATACTTGTCTGTCCATGCAGTATGCAAGTTTTCAACTTGCAAGGCCCGCTTTTTGATAAAAAGGGCAGAAAGACCGTCAACAAACCAGAAGAACATTAAAATGTCTGTACATCGCTGTGGACGTGTCCGTCACCTTAAAACTGAAACCAGGTGTAGACCAGCAAGCAATGTTAAACGAGGCCACATAGCGAAAGCTGTGAGAAAAGGCATTAGCAGGGTGTATTATAGTCGGTTGCGCTCCACTCCACAGCCTGAACTAATTGCTGGCAATTTATCCCGCAGCTTAAGCCAGAACATTCTGAAGGTAATTGCATCAGAACTAAAAAAAAGCAAGCAGCTTCACGACAATGTTGTTCTTGAACTTACACTCACACAGGATATTATCAGAGAATGTGACAGCAGTCATGTCAACATGCCAGGCTACATTCAAGTCCTGCAGATAACCCCATTTGCTGTACACTTGTCCACAGAGGTTGGTGTAAGCATTTTGGTCAACCACCTCAGGAGGAAAAAAAAGGTGGCGTGAAATGATGCTACAGGAGGTGTTGTCAGAAAGATGCCTGGTGACAACAAAAGGGTTTTTTACTATGCCCTTACCCTGCCTGGAGCGGGCAGAGATGCTCCCCCTCTCCCTGTCTGTGAGCTCCTTTCCAATAACCATTCAGTTCCACCTCTGGCATATTGGCTACTTCAGTTTCTTCATACATTGGGCAAATATACAACACACCGTGTCAATCAAATTGAAACAGACTTTAGTTGGGCACTAATGCAGGCCACACTACTGGCGTTCAACAGAGAGAGTGTGGATGCATATCTGGCAAGAACGTTCGCCATAATTAATAGGCAAAAAAGGTGGGATGAAATAAAACCCACCACAACACTCCACCTCTGCTCAGCACATATTATTAAAGCAGTGAGCAACAGTGTCAGCCGCAAGACAGATGACCCAGGTCTCCGAGAATTTGTGACTTTCGTGTTTGCACGAATACAAAACACAGTGTCCCTGCAGACAGGCCAGGACATTTTCAAACATCTCTGTACTGTCTTGCTTGCAGAACATGTGCATCCAAATGTTCATCAAAGCCTAGACTTTCTGCAACAGTTAATAGCCAAGGGCAACAACCCAACACTTGAAAATGGGGACATAGACAACGAGTCACAGAGTGGATGGGAGGAGGAAGAGCAAAAGCGGGCGCATACAATTGTGGGTAGGTCCCCATATACCCAATGCTTCCAAGAAGCATTTCAGGAAGCACAGGCAGCAATAGGAGAGGCAGAGGAGGATGAGGATCGACATCAGCCTAACCGCTACCACTGTCCTAAAATATTAAAGGTGCTTTTGGGTAATTACATGGGGATCTTCCCACTGTGGAGCGGTGCTATGCTTGGCGACCTGAGACGCTATGCCCGAGACAAGACCCTTGATCCGGATACATCTGAAGTACAGACCAGAGACACTAACTGTCATGTAGAAACGTGGTTTGGCATTGTGAAACACTCCATCCTCTCCAAAAAAAAAAAATTTAGGCCTGCAGAATTTATCAGAACTATGTACTCCTCGCTAAAAGGGAGGTACATCGAACACATTCTCAGGCATAATCTACCAGAAAACATACTCAACATACCAATCAAATCAACAAAAAATGTGGCACAGGCTGAAGAGACCTGGCTGAAACGAGGAGAACCCATTGTCCAAGTGAAGAAATCAAAATGTTACAATATCCCTCAAACAATTCCAGAACCCAAAAAAAAGGACACAGACAGAAAACAAGAACCAGCTACCTCAGGAAAAGCTAATAAAAGCAATCCATCACAAACAACACCAGAGCCAATCAGAAAGGCTGGGGGGAAAAGGACAAAGTCAGGAAAGAAGAACCAGCTATCTCAGAAAAAGATGACAAAAGCAGAGTCAAATTTCCTGCTACACCAAATAAGCTGCCAGTCACAGTAGACCAGGGGAAAGAATGTACACTGGTATGATAGATATAACCAAGTAATATAACAAAAATGCTTTTCAACCAGTTTGTCGTCATTTAATACAATTTATTTTACAGACAAAAACACTGTGGGAACAAGGTCAGACTGAACTGGTGGTGTCAGTGATAAAGTCACCAGACCAGTGTGTTACTCTGCGGCATTCTGAATCTATGACCTTACGCCCAGAATAATTGATCTGTGGTGAGGTAAGTAACTCACATCAGTGTTTGGTTGAGTTCTTATTAATAAATATGAACAAAGTACTCTGGAACCTTGCAATATCAAAGGGATTAATGTCATGATTTTGGTTTTGACTTGAACACACTGACCACCCTGCTGGCCATTTTGTGTATTGCTCCTTGTTTCTGTTTTGTTTTTTTGATGGTGGGCTCCGTTATCTGTCATGTGTTGTCTCCGCCATTCTCCTTATTTGGTCTTTGCTTCCTGTCTCTGCTTGTTCCCTGGTTCCCTCCATTTTGTGTTCTCACCTGATCCGTTTTGTCTCAGAATCGCTTGTTCATATACAATTGTATTAAATTCTTACTTCTGGAATCAGCTGTGGGAGAGACTGTTGAAGTCTACACCAGTATTTCTGCATGAGTGTCTTTTCTGTTTGAGTAAAGTCTGGATTGATTTAAGCCTTGTTTCACTGATCATACATTTGGGTCCTCCTTCCTAAAATCCTGACAATGAAATCCTAATTTCATATCCAAATATATTGAGAAGGATTAATTAATGCAGGTAAAAGATTAAGATCAAAATTATGTAACTGAACATGTGGTGAATGTCCTTACAGGTCATCGAAGCTTACATGCGAGCTACCCTTAACCAGTATGACCCTGCTCATCGAATCTTTCAAATAGACCATTACAGAAATGGTGTAATTCTTGGAGGTTCAAGGGAGAAAATGAGTCGCCACCTGATGCGAAATGTAAGGCCACCGTAACACACGTTGATTGATGCTTACTGCCAATTTGACCAACAAAATAAATTCACTATAAAAACAATAACATATCAGACATAGTATGCCTCATGCTGTTGTGCTAATTTTTACACAGGTGAACCTGGATACCTTTGACGCTGCTGTGTCATTTGTGAATGTAAATAACAACCACTGGCGGTTCGTGGTGAGTAGGCTACAACAACACAAAGATTTGCAAAGAACTTTAGCAGAGGATAATTGTGGATTTCGTAATGTGCTTCTGCTTTTTCCTTATGTTTTCCCAGTATCTTCATGTGCCTTCAAGGAGTTTATTTGTGATGGATCCTGCTGCTGCAGAACACGATCTTCACCTCTCCAGAACTGCTGTTCAATGCTGCAAGTAAGAAAATAATGCAAAATATAACTTACCTGTCCGACTACCAGTGAAGCATCATTTCAATTGTGGGTGGAAATAAATTAACCAAAATACAACCGCAAACTGAAATAGATGTGATGTGTAACAGTTCAACATACTTTGTGATTCAGAAATAAACCTTGTCAAATGGTTCTAGATCTGTAAAGTCGTCAGAAATGAGCACAACATTTGGACATCATGACTCATGTTTCAACAGTATCTGGATGACACTGTCATCATTTCTGCATACATGCCAGAGTTCTGAGACTACAGAAAATTAGACATTGGTGCATTGCATTGTGTCTTCTAGCCGCTACTTTCGGACGCGGCAAAACCTTTACGGCAAACAGGTGTGGGGCAGCCTCAAGTGGAAAGCCGCAACAATTCCACACACAGTTCAGCAGGACACAACAAGCTGCGGGGTATTTGTGATGCAGGTATTACAAGAAGATTCAGAACACCCCTAAGCAAGATTGACAAGTACTTGACTACACTCCAGTAACGCATATTATTTTGACATGTCTATCAGATGGCTAAAGAGGCAATCCAGTCTTTCCCGGCGATTCCTTCATTCAATATGAAGAACTCGCCAAGGAATATGTGTCGTCTCCGGGAAGAGATGGCAGAGGAGCTACTGTCCACATCAGGTAAATACATACAATTATTAGGGTTATCATTAAGAGCTATTGCTTAATTCTGCTAAATAAATGTTTTTAACTGACTGCTATGTAACTCAGAAGCTGCTGCATGCTGGTACTTGGTTATTGAGGTTCTCCCCTTCAGTAATGCAGTGTGGGAGTCAATTTTAAAGCACTACATAAATTAATGTTGTTGTTGTTCTTGTAGAGAAAGACTACTGTTCAATGTGCGGCCTGAAGGAGGTGCCAAGACACAAAGACATTGAGGCAGTAGTCATTGACTGGGTAGGTGCCTGAAATCCAACAACACGAACATTTTAAATGCAGGAATGTGTATTGGAGATTAGAAAGAAATCAGAAAGCATTAGTCGTTGGAATAACCTGTTGTTAAAGGAACACTTTGTTAAAGGAGCAGAAGTAGTTACATAAAAAGATAGGATACATATGCACCTTCACAAAATTACACTATGCTGATATTGTGCAAAATATATTATTGTTGTTAAAACATATTCTGGACAAAAAATGACAAATCTGTGATTTTTTTTACATTTTGTCATTTAAATTATGCACAAAAAAATCATATCACCAATATGAAATGTTCAATTTGTTTTTCTTTGTAGACCCAGTGTGACTCATGTGGAAGGTGGTTCCATGACATGTGCCTAACAGCAACCCAGATGGCACATGTTCCAAAAGAACTGGCACAATGGCAATGTACCCTGTGCGATAACCAATAAATCTATTTGATTTCCTGTTCATATGTAAATATTTCACATCGTTGTAAGTTGTATTTATTTAATTACTTAGTGTGTGTAAAAAGTACACATAAATCAAGTATAGCCTGCCTACATTTTTTGTATGCTAACTTGTATAATATATAGTTCACAGGTATGTTTTGATATCGGTAGGTGAAAATGTCAAGCCGCATAATAGATTTATAGCATTTTTTAACATTAAAAAAATAGTATAAAATCAAAAGGTGGGTTTTTTGAAAAAAAAAGCTTTGTGTTAAGTGTAGGGCAGTTAGCTGAATTCATCAGATGTGTTTTGACATGGGTAGGTGAAAAGGTCAAGCCGCATAATACATTTATAGCATTAAAAATATAGTATAAAATCAAAAGGTGGGTTTTTTGACAAAAGAAGCTTTGTGTTATATAGGCAGGCCTTGTATTAACACATTGAAGTTGGTTTGACAACAATTCGTCCATCGAAGCCAGTGTTAAATAGATTTTTCGAATATCCGGATTATTGTCGTCCTGAGGTGCCTTTCTGTTGGATAGATTTATATATAGATTTATTTATAGCATTTTTTAACATTAAAAAAATAGTATAAAATCAAAAGGTGGGTTTTAAAAAAAAAAAAAGCTTTGTGTTAAGTGTAGGGCAGTTAGCTGAATTCATCAGATGTGTTTTGACATGGGTAGGTGAAAAGGCCAAGCCGCATAATAGATTTATAGCATTACAAATATAGTATAAAATCAAAAGGTGGGTTTTTTGAAAAAATAAGCTTTGTGTTATATAGGCAGGCCTTGTATTAACACATCGAAGTTGGTTTGACAAAAATTCGTCCATCGAAGCCAGTGTTAAATAGATTTTTCGAATGTGTCGAATATCCAACGTCCAATATAAAACCAAATTTACCACGGTCGGACACCGTGCGTAGCATGAGCAGCGAACCAACAGGTGGTGAATCAGAGATGCTAGCGGAGTTGAGAAAACTCAGACAAGAAAACAGTGAGTCCTTTAAGGACACTAAGCTGTCACTTAACAGACTGGAATCGTCCATGACTGAGATAACACAGCAAATAGTGCAACTGGATGAAAGAATAACAACGGCAGAGAATAGAGTGAGCGCCACGGAAGACAGAAGCATATGTCAAGAAAGGGCTGTGGGCTACTTACTCAGGAGAGAGGCTAGTTTAGCAGCAAAATGCGATGACATGGAAAACCGACTTCGGCGCAATAATATCAGGATGTACGGAATAAGAGAGGGAGCTGAGAAGGACGACATGATGTCGTTCATAACCGCACTCTTACACACGAAGCTAAAGGTACCGGGAGATACGGAAATTAAACTCGAAAGAGCGCACAGAGCCCTTGCTCCTAAGCCAAAAGAGTCATCAGCACCGCCGAGATCCATCATTGTGCGATTCCTGGATTTCAGTGTCAAACAAATAATACTGCAACAGGCATGGAAACGAGACATTGAATTCGAGGGCCAGAGGGTGTACTTTGATCAGGATTACTCCCCGGACTTGCAAGGAAAAAGGAAGAGAGTACGAGAGGTGATTAAGCAACTGAAGGAGAATAATATCAAGGCTCAGTCACCATACCCTGCACAGCTGAAGCTTTTCCTGGCCACGGGAGTGAGGGTGTTCCCCACACTGGAAGAGGCACAATCGACTCTGAAAGAGCTTGGAGTCGACGCAAGAATTGAGGAACGAAACATACTGAGGGAGTTGACGCAGGACAAGTGCACTGAAAGAAAAGGCTGTTGGATTCACATGATTTTAATATGGACATCGGTTGCACATATTAAATCATGTGTACCCAAAACTATTCCATTATGTTAAAGACACACAACTATTTTACTGTATGTCAAAGAAACATGAAATTGTTATGTTCATTTGAATATTTCCTTTAATATTAGGTTTATTCATTTACCCTATGTTTAACCAACATGACTTTTTAATGTTCATTTTAGGCTTTTAATATACTCAGTATATTTCATGTGTACCTGTTAAAGCAACATTAATGTTTTGTTGAAACTACATGCTATAGTTTTCTGTTTAATCTACCCAGTGCTCAAGGGGTACATACGATTATTTATTTCATGTGAATAGAGGCATTTCGTACATTCTTCTACAGGATCCATCCTAATCTCTTATCTACAGCATTTATCATAACATTTTAAAACAAATAGTCAATAAAGACAAACACATTTCTTTGAACAACAGTATGTTTCTCAAAAAATAAAACAATATCAACATCCAACGACATGCTTTTGGTTTTTCCATCATGCAAGGCAAGGCAAGTTTATTTATATAGCACCTTTCAACACAAGGCAATTCAAGGTGCTTTACAAAAATGAAAGACATTCAGACAACGAAAGCCTGACTGGAACACATCCAAACAGTTATTTAAATGCAAGAAATTACTCAACTGTTGAAAAACTACTTTTTCAATGATTTTACCTAGAAATGGCAGGTTTGATATTGGCCTGTAATGCAGCCTAAACTATGCCAGGAGAATTAACAAATACATTGAAAATAAAGAAATAAAATAAATAAAAAATGTTTGTGTTGCATGTATATATACATTATTGTGTTAGAACACAGCAAGGAAGCTTAAAGTGGACCTATCATGCTATATTTGAATAATATAGTGTAGGACCATACCTAAGGCATATTTATACTTTTTTTTTTTCAAAATACCAAACAGATCATGCATTTTAGCCATTCCTCATTTCGCTCAAATATTTTTTTGCATGATAGGTCCCCTTTAAAGGAAACAATTCTCCCGACTAAAATAAAGGTTTATTGTGCCAAATGGCAAAAAAAAAGCTTATTTTTGTAACTCATTAATAAAAAATGCCAAAGCCTAGTCGAAAAAAGAAAAAAAAAATGTCAGGCTTCTTACCTAACTCCTACCAGAAAAACAGGAGGAAAAGGGGTTCAAACAAAAAGGGTTTCTCACTCCAACAAAACAAAGCGTGTCCTCAAGACAGGTTACATTAGCTTAGCTTTACAATAATGAAAAAAAATGTACAACACAGAATAACAGATCAGATCTTCTACCACAGACACAGAGTTTGGAGTAGGAGAGGTCGATGAGAGGGCAGATGGACTGCATGGCTGCAGCTGAAATACTGCTGTATCTTCAGGTGGACCAATCAGCAATGGTCCATGGCAACAGCTCACTCAAATAGTTTGTTTTTTAACGATTGGGCTTTCTTGGAGAGCATGTTGCCTTCTAGCTCCATACAAATGTTCTGGAGCACTTCGAACGTGTACTTCAGTTTAGGGGGGTAGTTCAGGTTCATCACATACATGAGTCCGAACAGCATGGTAGCAGCTAATGCAATGTTGTCCACATCGGTTAGTACCTGTTGGCCTTCCAGGACAATCCCAATATCCTCTGCTCTCATGGTGGAATTGTGTTTGACAACATAAAGTCCCACTGTAATCCCCTCAATGGACCGCAGAAGGACTTCTTCATCTTCTGCCTGCAGAGTGCACAGTCACAAAAGGAACAGAGTGAGATCTAACATATCAATAAAGATATATACCCATTACTAAATCCCTGTGTTTAACAAGTACATTTGGTCAGATTTCAGTACTTTTAAGCCTCCTTGTTATCTGATATACTCCTGTCTGACCTGATACAAAAATGTTCACTTCCTGTATCCGTTTTAAATTAAAAGCCCTCTAGCTTTTCAGTGTAGTCTGGCTATTAAACAAAAAACAGGGATGTTCACATACTTTTAAAGCCCAACAAAAACATCAAAAGGTCAGATATTACTTCTACTGACCACAAACTCTCTCAGCAGATCTTCTAGTTCCTCATTGAGGTGCACACACAGCCCCTTCAGAAGACATTCCCGCCCTAAATCGACATCATCAACCTAAGTGAAGGGGAATAACAAAATAAATAAATGTTTTGCTCAATGAAATGTGTACACTATTGACTCGATGTATAACATGTAAAATAAAATTAATTCTTATTTGAGTCATGTTTGACATGTTTGGCCCATCGGTCCTCCTCTCTTCTCAAAGATCTTCTGAAGTTTGTCAGAAAACACATCCAGCTGAGAGAGAAATCTCGATTGGAGGGGCAGGGTTGTTATGCGCTTAAACTCTATCTATCTAAGAAAACAAAATGTCACAGTCATAAAAATCATTTAATTTCTACCCTAGCCTTGCTGCTATAGGCTCAAACGGTCTGTGGACACCTTATATCTTTCTTTTCTTTCTCTGTACCTGTATACTCGCGTCCCAAATATGTACTGTACTAATCTAGCTTCCCCGGAGATGTTTGTGTCTGTCACCTGGCAGGTTATCATGGTATCAGGTTGTTAGGTATTCATATACTGTACAAACTTAAAAATCCCCTGAGACATAGGTTGAACTTGTGATATTGGGGGCTTTATAAATAAACTTTAATTGATTGATTGACATACCTCATTTATATCAAAGAGAGCTGGCCATCTTGCATGAAAGTCTTGTACCACTTCATATCTCCTGTATGCAAACGTATTTTCCATTTTCCTCTTAACCACCTCCCTGTTGTTCCTCTTCTTAACATCTGATAGAAGCTCCACTCTCAGACTCTCAAGGCTCACATCAGATTCTCCAATAGGATAAAGGGGGCAGTAGTTTAGTTCTGAACGCTTTGGTTTTTTTATTCCAAAAGCAGGACTTGATTTGCCCTCTGGTCTTTGCTTAACAAAATTAACCATCACCTCAGGACACCCAAGCTTTCTCAACTGAGTGCGGTAGATGGCCAGTTTATTCTTTAAGCTAGCTTTCCAACCAGCATATCCAGTAAGGGAGCCTTTCTCGGTCAGGCAGGGATGTTTTGAGATGAGGGCCATTCCAACCATGTTAAACTGCCCATCACTGACATAAACTTTGTACCGGACTATTTCTTGCGCCAGTCCTTGAAGAATGTTCGACCTCAGTTTAAAATCTGGAAGAAGTGAGGTACCATTTTCGATATAGGTTGCATTACCCCGCTCAAGTTTCAACTCTGCATCATAGCAAAAGTGAGGAACAGGGAAGATGCTGGGCCAAACTGACCTTGATCCAGGGGATTCTGTTGAGGAGAGTACTTCAGTGTCAACACACTCACTAGTCAAGGATGAGGATTCTCCAGCATCATAAGCGGTAGCTGAAGTGGAAAGGCTACTTGAACACTCGGTAGTTAAGTGCTCTGCCATGAAGAGGACTCTGATGGTCCCTCTGTCCTGTACTTCATCGATTGAAGTTAGATTCATAAAGTCATTTCCAAATAGTGGATCCATAAATTGAAGTTTGAAGTTTGATTCGAGACCACATTGTCTTTGTACTTCGCTAACAAGTTCAGTTACAGATCCAGGAAGTCCATTTGGAAAAGTCACTCTTTGGCTGCTGTTGTCACCCAGGATTACTTTAAGAATGGCCAGGGAATTCATCCTTCCACTTCTTGCTCTGTGAAGAGGATAACAAAAGGGGACATTTTAAACAGGTTGTTGCAAATTGTTAAATGATTCCCTGTTTCTGATCAGACATTTCATATGAAAATAAATACTGGTTTTACTTTAAACTTGAATACTTTATTAAATTCTCCGATTAACTCCTCCACTAAAACTGCTGATGTTCAGGTGTATATCAGTATGTACTGTCTCTACTTTAAAGAGTCCTCTCCTGCTGATGTTCAGGTGTATATCAGTATGTAGTGTATCTGCTTTAAAGAGTCCTCTCCTGCTGATGTTCAGTTGTATATCAGTATGTAGTGTATCTACTTTAAAGAGTCCTCTCCTGCTGATGTTCAGGTGTATATCAGTATGTAGTGTCTCTACTTTAAAGAGTCCTCTCCTGCTGATGTTCAGGTGTATATCAGTATGTAGTGTCTCTACTGTAAAGAGTCCTCTCCTGCTGATGTTCAGGTGTATATCAGTATGTAGTGTCTCTACTTTAAAGAGTCCTCTCCTGCTGATGTTCAGGTGTATATCAGTATGTAGTGTCTCTACTTTAAAGAGTCCTCTCCTGCTGATGTTCAGGTGTATATCAGTGCGTAGTGTCTCTACTTTAAAGAGTCCTCTCCTGCTGATGTTCAGGTGTATATCAGTATGTAGTGTCTCTACTTTAAAGAGTCCTCTCCTGCTGATGTTCAGGTGTATATCAGTATGTAGTGTCTCTACTTTAAAGAGTCCTCTCCTGCTGATGTTCAGGTGTATATCAGTATGTAGTGTCTCTACTTTAAAGAGTCCTCTCCTGCTGATGTTCAGGTGTATATCAGTATGTAGTGTCTCTACTTTAAAGAGTCCTCTCCTGCTGATGTTCAGGTGTGTATCAGTATGTAGTGTCTCTACTTTAAAGAGTCCTCTCCTGCTGATGTTGAGGTGTATATCATTATGTAGTGTCTCTACTTTAAAGAGTCCTCTCCTGCTGATGTTCAGGTGTATATCAGAATGTAGTGTCTCTACTTTAAAGAGTCCTTTCCTGCTGATGTTCAGGTGTATATCAGTATGTAGTGTATCTACTGTAAAGAGTCCGCTCATGCTGATGTTCAGGTGTATATCAGTATGTAGTGTCTCTACTTTAAAGAGTCCTCTCCTACTGATGTTCAGGTGTATATCAGTATGTAGTGTCTCTACTTTAAAGAGTCCTCTCCTGCTGATGTTCAGGTGTATATCAGTATGTAGTGTCTCTACTTTAAAGAGCCCTCTCCTGCTGATGTTCAGGTGTATATCAGTATGTAGTGTCTCTACTTTAAAGAGTCCTCTCCTACTGATGTTCAGGTGTATATCAGTATGTAGTGTCTCTACTTTAAAGAGTCCTCTCCTGCTGATGTTCAGGTGTATATCAGTATGTAGTCTCTCTACTTTAAAGAGTCCTCTCCTGCTGATGTTCAGTTGTATATCAGTATGTAGTGTCTCTACTTTAAAGAGTCCTCTCCTGCTGATGTTCAGGTGTATATCAGTATGTAGTGTCTCTACTTTAAAGAGTCCTCTCCTGCTGATGTTCAGGTGTATATCAGTATGTAGTGTCTCTACTTTAAAGAGTCCTCTCCTGCTGATGTTCAGGTGTATATCAGTACGTAGTGTCTCTACTTTAAAGAGTCCTCTCCTGCTGATGTTCAGGTGTTATATCAGTACGTAGTGTCTCTACTTTAAAGAGTCCTCTCCTGCTGATGTTCAGGTGTATATCAGTATGTAGTGTCTCTACTTTAAAGAGTCCTCCCCTGCTGATGTTCAGGTGTATATCAGTATGTAGTCTCTCTACTTTAAAGAGTCCTCTCCTGCTGATGTTCAGTTGTATATCAGTATGTAGTGTCTCTACTTTAAAGAGTCCTCTCCTGCTGATGTTCAGGTGTATATCATTATGTAGTGTCTCTACTTTAAAGAGTCCTTTCCTGCTGATGTTCAGGTGTATATCAGTATGTAGTGTCTCTACTTTAAAGAGTCCGCTGATGCTGATGTTCAGGTGTATATCAGTATGTAGTGGCTCTACTTTAAAGAGTCCTCTCCTGCTGATGTTCAGGTGTATATCAGTATATAGTGTCCCTACTTTAAAGAGTCCTCCCCTGCTGATGTTCAGGTGTATATCAGTATGTAGTCTCTCTACTTTAAAGAGTCCTCCCCTGCTGATGTTCAGGTGTATATCAGTATGTAGTCTCTCTACTTTAAAGAGTCCTCCCCTGCTGATGTTCAGGTGTATATCAGTATGTAGTGTCTCTACTTTAAAGAGTCCTCTCCTGCTGATGTTCAGGTGTATATCAGTATGTAGTGTCTCTACTTTAAAGAGTCCTCTCCTGCTGATGTTCAGGTGTATATCAGTATGTAGTGTCTCTACTTTAAAGAGTCCTCTCCTGCTGATGTTCAGGTGTATATCAGTATGTAGTGTCTCTACTTTAAAGAGTCCTCTCCTGCTGATGTTCAGGTGTATATCAGTATGTAGTGTCTCTACTTTAAAGAGTCCTCTCCTGCTGATGTTCAGGTGTATATCAGTATGTAGTGTCTCTACTTTAAAGAGTCCTCTCCTGCTGATATTCAGGTGTATATCAGTATGTAGTGTCTCTACTTTAAAGAGTCCTCTCCTGCTGATGTTCAGGTGTATATCAGTATGTAGTGTCTCTACTTTAAAGAGTCCTCTCCTGCTGATGTTCAGGTGTATATCAGTATGTAGTGTCTCTACTTTAAAGAGTCCTCTCCTGCTGATGTTCAGGTGTATATCAGTATGTAGTGTCTCTACTTTAAAGAGTCCTCTCCTGCTGATGTTCAGGTGTATATCAGTATGTAGTGTCTCTACTTTAAAGAGTCCTCTCCTGCTGATGTTCAGGTGTAAATCAGTATGTAATGTCTCTACTGTAAAGAGTCCGCTCATGCTGATGTTCAGGTGTATATCAGTATGTAGTGTCTCTACTTTAAAGAGTCCTCTCCTGCTGATGTTCAGGTGTATATCAGTATGTAGTGTCTCTACTTTAAAGAGTCCTCTCCTGCTGATGTTCAGGTGTATATCAGTATGTAGTGTCTCTACTTTAAAGAGTCCTCTCCTGCTGATGTTCAGGTGTATATCAGTATGTAGTGTCTCTACTTTAAAGAGTCCTCTCCTGCTGATGTTCAGGTGTATATCAGTATGTAGTGTATCTACTTTAAAGAGTCCTCTCCTGCTGATGTTCAGGTGTATATCAGTATGTAGTGTCTCTACTTTAAAGAGTCCTCTCCTGCTGATGTTCAGGTGTATATCAGTGTGTAGTGTCTCTACTTTAAAGAGTCCTTCCCTGCTGATGTTCAGGTGTATATCAGTGTGTAGTGTCTCTACTTTAAAGAGTCCTCTCCTGCTGATGTTCAGGTGTATATCAGTATGTAGTGTCTCTACTGTAAAGAGTCCGCTCATGCTGATGTTCAGGTGTATATCAGTATGTAGTGTCTCTACTTTAAAGAGTCCTCTCCTGCTGATGTTCAGGTGTATATCAGTATGTAGTGTCTCTACTTTAAAGAGTCCTCTCCTGCTGATGTTCAGGTGTATATCAGTATGTAGTGTCTCTACTTTAAAGAGTCCTCTCCTGCTGATGTTCAGGTGTATATCAGTATGTAGTGTCTCTACTTTAAAGAGTCCTCTCCTGCTGATGTCCAGGTGTATATCAGTATGTAGTGTCTCTACTTTAAAGAGTCCTCTCCTGCTGATGTTCAGGTGTATATCAGTATGTAGTGTCTCTACTTTAAAGAGTCCTCTCCTGCTGATGTTCAGGTGTATATCAGTACGTAGTGTCTCTACTTTAAAGAGTCCTCCCCTGCTGATGTTCAGGTGTATATCAGTATGTAGTGTATCTGCTTTAAAGAGTCCTCTCCTGCTGATGTTCAGGTGTATATCAGTATGTAGTGTCTCTACTTTAAAGAGTCCTCCCCTGCTGATGTTCAGGTGTATATCAGTATGTAGTGTCTCTACTTTAAAGAGTCCTCTCCTGCTGATGTTCAGGTGTATATCAGTATGTAGTGTCTCTACTTTAAAGAGTCCTCCCCTGCTGATGTTCAGGTGTATATCAGTATGTAGTGTATCTGCTTTAAAGAGTCCTCTCCTGCTGATGTTCAGGTGTATATCAGTATGTAGTGTCTCTACTTTAAAGAGTCCTCTCCTGCTGATGTTCAGGTGTATATCAGTATGTAGTGTCTCTACTTTAAAGAGTCCTCTCCTGCTGATGTTCAGGTGTATATCAGTATGTAGTGTCTCTACTTTAAAGAGTCCTCTCCTGCTGATGTTCAGGTGTATATCAGTATGTAGTGTCTCTACTGTAAAGAGTCCGCTCATGCTGATGTTCAGGTGTATATCAGTATGTAGTGTCTCTACTTTAAAGAGTCCTCTCCTGCTGATGTTCAGGTGTATATCAGTATGTAGTGTCTCTACTTTAAAGAGTCCTCTCCTGCTGATGTTCAGGTGTATATCAGTATGTAGTGTCTCTACTTTAAAGAGTCCTCTCCTGCTGATGTTCAGGTGTATATCAGTATGTAGTGTCTCTACTGTAAAGAGTCCGCTCATGCTGATGTTCAGGTGTATATCAGTATGTAGTGTCTCTACTTTAAAGAGTCCTCTCCTGCTGATGTTCAGGTGTATATCAGTATGTAGTGTCTCTACTTTAAAGAGTCCTCTCCTGCTGATGTTCAGGTGTATATCAGTATGTAGTGTCTCTACTTTAAAGAGTCCTCTCCTGCTGATGTTCAGGTGTATATCAGTATGTAGTGTCTCTACTTTAAAGAGTCCTCTCCTGCTGATGTTCAGGTGTATATCAGTATGTAGTGTATCTACTTTAAAGAGTCCTCTCCTGCTGATGTTCAGGTGTATATCAGTATGTAGTGTCTCTACTTTAAAGAGTCCTCTCCTGCTGATGTTCAGGTGTATATCAGTGTGTAGTGTCTCTACTTTAAAGAGTCCTTCCCTGCTGATGTTCAGGTGTATATCAGTGTGTAGTGTCTCTACTTTAAAGAGTCCTCTCCTGCTGATGTTCAGGTGTATATCAGTATGTAGTGTCTCTACTGTAAAGAGTCCGCTCATGCTGATGTTCAGGGTGTATATCAGTATGTAGTGTCTCTACTTTAAAGAGTCCTCTCCTGCTGATGTTCAGGTGTATATCAGTATGTAGTGTCTCTACTTTAAAGAGTCCTCTCCTGCTGATGTTCAGGTGTATATCAGTATGTAGTGTCTCTACTTTAAAGAGTCCTCTCCTGCTGATGTTCAGGTGTATATCAGTATGTAGTGTCTCTACTTTAAAGAGTCCTCTCCTGCTGATGTTCAGGTGTATATCAGTATGTAGTGTCTCTACTTTAAAGAGTCCTCTCCTGCTGATGTTCAGGTGTATATCAGTACGTAGTGTCTCTACTTTAAAGAGCCCTCTCCTGCTGATGTTCAGGTGTATATCAGTATGTAGTGTCTCTACTTTAAAGAGTCCTCTCCTGCTGATGTTCAGGTGTATATCAGTACGTAGTGTCTCTACTGTAAAGAGTCCTCTCCTGCTGATGTTCAGGTGTATATCAGTACGTAGTCTCTCTACTTTAAAGAGTCCTCTCCTGCTGATGTTCAGGTGTATATCAGTACGTAGTGTCTCTACTTTAAAGAGCTCTCTCCTGCTGATGTTCAGGTGTATATCAGTACGTAGTCTCTCTACTTTAAAGAGTCCTCTCCTGCTGATGTTCAGGTGTATATCAGTACGTAGTCTCTCTACTTTAAAGAGTCCTCTCCTGCTGATGTTCAGGTGTATATCAGTACGTAGTGTCTCTACTTTAAAGAGCCCTCTCCTGCTGATGTTCAGGTGTATATCAGTATGTAGTGTCTCTACTTTAAAGAGTCCTCTCCTGCTGATGTTCAGGTGTATATCAGTATGTAGTGTCTCTACTTTAAAGAGTCCTCTCCTGCTGATGTTCAGGTGTATATCAGTATGTAGTGTCTCTACTTTAAAGAGTCCTCTCCTGCTGATGTTCAGGTGTATATCAGTATGTAGTGTCTCTACTTTAAAGAGTCCTCTCCTGCTGATGTTCAGGTGTATTTCAGTGTGTAGTGTCTCTACTTTAAAGAGTCCTTCCCTGCTGATGTTCAGGTGTATATCAGTGTGTAGTGTCTCTACTTTAAAGAGTCCTCTCCTGCTGATGTTCAGTTGTATATCAGTATGTAGTGTCTCTACTTTAAAGAGTCCTCTCCTGCTGATGTTCAGGTGTATATCAGTATGTAGTGTCTCTACTTTAAAGAGTCCTCTCCTGCTGATGTTCAGGTGTATATCAGTATGTAGTGTCTCTGCTTTAAAGAGTCCTCTCCTGCTGATGTTCAGGTGTATATCAGTATGTAGTATCTCTACTTTAAATAGTCCTCTCCTGCTGATGTTCAGGTGTATATCAGTAAGTAGTGTCTCTACTTTAAAGAGTCCTCTCCTGTTGATGTTCAGGTGTATATCAGTATGTAGTGTCTATGCTTTAAAGAGTCCTCTCCTGCTGATGTTCAGGTGTATATCAGTATGTAGTGTCTCTACTTTAAAGAGTCCTCTCCTGCTGATGTTCAGGTGTATATCAGTATGTAGTTTCTCTATTTTAAAGAGTCCTCTCCTGCTGATGTTCAGGTGTATATATATATATATATATATATATCTATGTTTGGCTATGTTTCAACTTACCAAATATTCCTTTATGAAGCTCTCTGAACTTTCATTCATGTAGACGCAGAGCGCTTTAAGGACACAGTCCCGTCGTGTTTCAACTGTGGGATCCTGAGGGACAAACACATTTTCAAAATATTCACACAAGAATACTGATTATGCTTGTGTGCTGATTTTTGGCAGGTCAAAGAAAGGGGGTCAGAGAGGTTCAAATATATGTATATGAGAGGGACAACAAGAGAGAGAGATAAAGAGAATATGGTGTTGCAGTGCCCAAACTACACCATTGTATACATCTACATACCTTGTCCATGGCTGCCATGATCAGGCCCAAATTGCGTCCTGCTGTTCCCCCCTTCTTTTTGAAAACCTTCATCAACTGAGACGAATGGCGATCCAGTTGAGACATGAAGGTAGGCAGCAGCGGAACGGTGGTGATGCGGCTGAATTCTGCGTTTACCTGCAACACATTGTGATACACGTTAAAATGTTTTGTTTAAAGCTGTTGCATCTATAATAATATCCATCAAGTGTCATAGCAGAAAGGACAGCAGTTCATCTACTGGTGTAAACCAGATACTTCATAAAGGAATAGGCGGTCAATATTAACAACATAGTGGAGCAGGATAGACTGTTCAGCCCTATCACCACACGGGGCAACCTTTATAAACAGGCAGTGGTGTAGTGGGTGTAGAGGAAACTTCTGTGTAGCATGCAGTGGAGTCACCGACTCAGGAAGGAGACACGGGAAGAGTCGGAGCTTTGATGTCAAACCACTGTGATTTATTTGGAGTTGGTACCAGAGTATTCACATCACAAATCCAAGAGTCAGAGGTTCTGACTTCACGGTAGAGTTGCCACGTCAATTCTGGAGAGCCTCTCTCTTGCCAGCCCATCTAACTGGTTTCGCAGAGAGTAAACAACATATTTGAGGATATAGCCTAAACAGTGTGGGAACACAGAGCTACTTGCGTCGGACACTTATGACCTCGAAGATTTTACCTTGGAGTCCACAAATACAGAGAAGGAAGTGTCCCAGTGTACCCACAACACAGACCATCTGTATCCCAGTATTGACCGGTCACAGAATGGGAACAATAACATTATTGGCTAAGCCGCCTGTGTCCTTAAAGGAGGTAAACAGACATCAAGGTTTGTCCTGTATGTTACAAATTGGCGTCTATGATAATTATTTCCATAACAGTCCTCTCTTTTTATCATTTATGATAACCTAAAAACATTAGTCTAATAATAATTTGGTCAATAATTAACTCAATAATGGAATATTGAGTTATAGTAGTGGAATAAGATTGAAACATTCAATCACAATGATTGATACAGCCAATCATAATAGGAAAAATCATCTCTCATCAGTGTTTGATCATCTTTTGTCAAAAGCATAATAATGAACACACATAAAACACAGGTGCACAATAGCTAAATATTTGTTTTAAACTAATATCTTTTATCATTTACCATTAGTTAATTTCATTCATCAAACTATCAAATCAAAACCAGCTTGCCGCTTTAAAGATTTACTTCAAGGCAATCACTAGTCACAAGCATTTTAAAACTCAGGATCGTAAGAGATCCAGATAAACATTCACAGTTAGAGTATAGAATTCACACTGGTGATTTGATCAATCTGTGATCTGCAAAATTGCAGTGTCCTCAATTTTAGGATTATCTTAAGAGTCAGGCACTTAATTTTAGTAATGTCAATACATTCAAAATCTGAAAAGGAAAAGTCAGACATGTATTGTGTAGTGTAACAACCTGAAAAGGAAAAAATCAACTTTAATCTGAGCATCAGTTTTAATTCATTGGCCATTCGTTGTAAGGGGGAACCCATGGTTCGGGTGCCACGGTAGAGACCCACGGGTCGGGAAGCTTGACGTCGTACATCATCACGGTGTCATCAATGGTGTCGTACCCCACCAGTGTCTGTGGGGCCTGGAGGGCGGTTTGACAACCTTTTGCATGACTAGTTTAACAACAGTGACTAGGCACACTATCAGGATTAGCACAGCTAAGATAAACAGTGAAATGGTAATGGCAAGTTTACCCAATCCCGCTCCCCATGACCCAAACATTCCAGATAAATCCCCAAATGCAAACCCATGAGTTTCGTGCAATTCTTTTATTCCCCTAGCAGTATCATGAGCCATATCCATGACCTCAGGTGTAGCATCAGAGATGAAAGAACAACACTCAGATCCAATCACCTTGCATGTGCCCCCCTGTGCTGCTAGCAGAAGATCCAGTGCCATGCGATTCTGTAATGCCACTGTTCTAACTTCCTGCAGTTCTTTGTGTTCAGCCAACATGGCTCTGTTGGATACATTGAGGTGGTTTTCCACTATTTTGGAGAGAGCTATGATTTCCTGCTGGGAAACATAAATGCCGTACCAGGGCAGGACAGCGCTAGCCAGCTGCTGACCTGTTGTGATGGTCCTACGATTCTGATACTGTGGTGTGCTGTTTTGTCCCTGAGTCTGCTGGTAGTTACTCTGACCTTGATAAGCCTGTGTGCTGTTCTGTTGCAGCACCTGGGCCGTTCGGGGAATCAGAAAAATCTGGCTTCTGTGTAGGGCCCGCATGGTGGCAATAGTAACTTTCCAGGTTTTCATCTGCCAATCGGGGGTGGCTAACATGTAAGCTTGAGCTGTCTCCGGGATAAGGTTATGCAATAAGCTCTGTACTGCAAACAAATCATTGATCTCTCTTTTAATGCCTGCATTGTTGTCCCACACCGTTATGAATCTCTGGATAAAGTCTGGCACTGTTTCTGTAGGGCTCTGGATGCAAGCCATCACTTGGGAAAAGTCAGTGTGAGTTTTAGCACAAGCTTTGATAGCCCTAGCTCCGTCAGTTTCTAGCCACTGAGTGAGGGACTGTGTTACAGGCCAATCTCCTGCGTTTGTGCACACTGGAAATTTAAACTCATCTTTGCATGTTGGCCATTCGGCTTTGTATGTGAGGACGATCAGCTGTTTAACATCATGCACCAAACAGTTATAGACCATACACACATTAGTCAGCCATGACAGATATTCATCTGGGCTTTTAGTGGGGTTGGGCGCGTGTCTTGTGACATCGATAACCTCTGAGGGAGTCCATGGTTTAAATACCGGGACTTCCCCTATCAGGATTTTCGGGGCATTGTGTGTTTCACTGGCGGCTGCGGCTTGTTGTGCTTCCTGCGCTGCATTATGTGCCTCTTTCTCTTGCGCCGCATGCGACGCCTTTCTTGTGATCATTTTTCCCCTGAGTGCCGCTATCTCCTCAGCTGTGAATTTGCGCGGTGTGTGTGCTAAACTGAGCGGAGGAGGAGGGGGAGGAGAAGGAGGAGGAGGGGGGAGGGGGGCTTTGCTCTGGAAATGTCCCTGTCTCTGCTGAAGACTGGCCACCTGAATAACCAGAAGCCTCACCTCCGCCCCTGTGATCTGCCATTTCCTGTAAACCTGCGTTTCGCTCTGTGTGTGCGTCATGTATTTCTTGCTCCCTTTCCCTCTTCACTTCTATCTGTCTGATGTTTATGATAGCTGCAACTGCCACCAACAAGTCGTTATCTGAGTTTCTGGCAATATGATTTATTTCTTTTGTCTCTGTGGTGGGGATTACTTTGGGGCAGAGAGTTACAGTGTGCTCCTTGATAATGCTCTGTGTTAGTTGGACCCCTGCGTCTGTCAAGATGCTAATCACTTGGGACGGGAGGGGCTCTTTTCCTTGGCGCCTAACCCAGTCTGACATTATAGCTTTAGCTACGGCCGCTACATCGTTGCCATGTCTCTCTTTTATTCTGGACATGATATCTGCTCTGACGTCAAAAGCGGTTTGTAAACTGAGTAAGTGACAACCTGCAACACATTTGGAAACATTATCAAGCAGTCTTCTGAGTTCACTAGAGCCCCATTCACATCCACCTACACTTTCACTCCTTTTTCCCACAGAC
>NW_022990296.1:0-89543 GCF_902827175.1 Gymnodraco acuticeps | reverse complement strand
ATCCACGCTTTCACGCTTTTTTTTCATGTACCCTTTGTCCCAAGCTGGGTTAGGATCATCATCTATAATCTGAGAAACCTGTCGCAGCACACTCATATCAAAAGTGCCTGTGTATGGCCAGTCAAACGGGATTCTCCCTCTCTGATTGTTCTGTTGTGAAAATTCGCACATCAATGCTGTGAAAGGCATCACATGATTCCAGCCTACAGCTCTGCCGACCATCCCAGACGGCATATTTGGGGAAAACATGTGTGTGTAGTTCTGTTTGTCTGTCGCGAATTTTGGTAGGTGTGATGTTTGTTTATCGTTTGTGTCTTAGTTTTAACAACCGGCTCAGGTGTGGACAGATGATTACCCATGTTTGTGGTTAGTATATGAAGATCAACACTGCAATTTGGACAAACAAACATGAGCTCACTAATAAACACCAGGGCGACAGCAAAGCTCTTCAACTCAATATTAGTCCGGTTTTAAGAGAGATCTTAGAGGGGGTGAGGAATTATCTCCGGTGGACGTCTGCTCACGTCTACCCTTGTATACAAGTGATTTATCGGTGCTTGAAAGCCGTCCAAGAGCGATAACTAAGCTTATCCTCTTGCGACAACCACTAGGCTATCTGTTTCTAGTGGCGCTGTGCCCCCCCGATCGGAGCCCACAGACTTTTTCCCGCCCTTTCTCTCCAAACAACAGCTCAGTTGACTGTAGTCCGTACGACCAGCCTATATCTACTCGCCATCGAGTTCACCTCAAGGTGAAACACAGTTTGCCTATGCTTGCTTGCCACTACACACCTCTGATCAATTAGCCTATAATTGTATGTATGCACTCCTGACCGCCACCTGCTCCAGAGAGCCGTAGCGCATCGGGTGATGCACGCACTTCGCGCTGGCCCGTCTAACCATGAGAAAAACGGTCCTAAACAACGAGTGCTTTTAGACCGTCCCGTTTGAAGGACGGCGGTGCCGTGAGTTCAAACCTAGACAAAAACTGTGATTTTCTTCCTCTCAGCCTGCACTGCTCCAGCCCCACACACACACGGTGAGGTTTTTACACACACACACACACACACACACGCAAGGCTGCAGCTGGAGCCGTGTTTCTACAGAGAGGTGATAGCAGTAAATATCTCTGGCTGCTTATTTTCAACTGCTATGTTTGGCCACCAAGACCCTCAAAATCCGGCGATTTGTCCAGTACAAATCTTTTGCATTGCTTTCAATTCACACAGAAGCTCCACCTCACTGATGCCCTTTCTTTAAGGTCTCTTTAAACATGAGCTGTGCATGCTTGTATGGCACTTCCGTCCCGAATCAGCATACACAGAGGAAGTCAGCCAGGACTGAGTCCCCAGACACTGATTCCCTGGGTTTAACTATCCCCAAATGTTCATTAACCAAAAGGAAACGCAGCCGATCAGTTTCACAGGTAATTTTAGGATACCGTCAATCACAGAGTCTGGCAAGGCAATTCAAAATGTAAATTTGAAATCACACTTACCAGCTCTGACAATGTGTTGGTATCCTGCCGACAACGCCAATTTGTAGAGGAAACTTCTGTGTAGCATGCAATGGAGTCACCGACTCAGGAAGGAGACACGGGAAGAGTCGGAGCTTTGATGTCAAACCACTGTGATTTATTTGGAGTTGGTACCAGAGTATTCACATCACAAATCCAAGAGTCAGAGGTTCTGACTTCACGGTAGAGTTGCCACGTCAATTCTGGAGAGCCTCTCTCTTGCCAGCCCATCTAACTGGTTTCGCAGAGAGTAAACAACATATTTGAGAAGATAGCCTAAACAGTGTGGGAACACTGAGCTACTTGCGTCGGACACTTATGACCTCGAAGATTTTACCTTGGAGTCCACAAATACAAAGAAGGAAGTGTCCCAGTGTACCCACAACACAGACCATCTGTATCCCAGTATTGACCGGTCACAGAATGGGAACAATAACATTATTGGCTAAGCTGCCTGTGTCCTTAAAGAAGGTAAACAGACATCAAGGTTTGTCCTGTATGTTACAAATTGGCGTCTATGATAATTATTTCCATAACACTCAGCTATGGTTTTAAGATCGCTTATTGGATGTTTTAGCCGCAATGCATGCTGGGATTTGGTGTTTATATGATATGAAATCCGGAAAACATTTTAAAAGAATAAAAGAATACTTAATTCCGAGCGCTCTTGCTTTTCTCTTTGAAAGTCATCACATAACGGCATTGTAATACACGGTTTGGCTGCATTGTATATTACAGATCTGCCGTAGTTCTTTATTTATAGAGCCCTGATGAGAAGACGCCGCCGAAACTGAATACTTGACGTGGATCATAAATATATTCAACAATTAAACAACATCTTCAATTTCTCTTCACACAATACGTCTCCTTGCAGTATCAACACTAATTCGGCTGACTTTTACATTTGATCTAATTCACAGATAGGTTATATTTACACCATAACGGTGCACAGCTGATATAAAAGGACTGTAGTTTTTAAAGATATTACTGATTTTCTTTGAATGTAAGAATGTAAATACTGAGTCTGAAAGAGTATAGCAATATGCTGTAAAATTATGTGAAAGCATGCATAAAACTACACATCTTCAGATGTTGTACGAAAACATAAGTGTCCTACACTAATAATACAAAGTTATTATGGCTGTGTGCACCTCCTAGTGGTTAAAGCACGTTATTGAATTATTGTGTTTTATTTGATTAAAAAAATACTAAGAGTACATACTTTCATAGGGGGAAAGTATAAATATAGAATATAAAAAATCAAGAAGATACTATAAGTGATCTCTACAATAAAACAGTTTAGTGCAGAATGTACAAAGATATTAATAGGAGGAGGTGCAAAACAGAAAAACGAATTAACCTTTATTTAAACATTAAATAACAGATTAAGGTCTTCTTTTAAATAAGAAAAAAACTTTGGGGGTATCTATCTACAGATAAATATTAAGCCTGACAAAGTACTTAACGTCTAATATATTGCTTTCCTGCAATGTTAACTATGTTGAAGCACTTATTTTAACTGATATTATACATATGAATTATACTCTTATGTATGTAGATAGAATAAGAAATGTGCAGAATATGACAGTTTAATGGTGGAGGTACACACATATTAATAGATGTCTTGTAATGCACTGTTGAGGAACCTGTGACCCAAGTGTTTCATTCATTGCTGCAAAATAGCCATAATATACAGTCTTTAATTAACTATTAGTAGAGAATAACGAGTAATGAATATACTTTATTACTCGTTTCCATTCATGTCAATTGCAGATACATGTTTAGTCTTCTCAAGCACCAACTATCAAATATCTCTCCTGATTGTTGGCACTTTCCCTGAATTTTACTCAGGTGTAACTAAAGTCTGATTTAAGGGTTGTTTATATTTCACATAATTAATCAGAATCTGCAAAGTAACTCAAATAAATGCAGTGGAGTAAAAATACCAGGTTAACCTCTGAATTGTAGTGGAGTAGAATTACAAAGTAACAATGAGCTGTCATGTGGGTATTAATGCTGCGCATTATGGACACAAGCGATTTTCACCCATTTATTAATTATATGTTTTACATTTGATAACACCAATGTGTTTAATACTGGCAACTTCTAATTGTGGGAAAAACGAAAACGTTCAGTAGAGATGTCCCATAGAACATTTTGCGAAACACAATAGCCAGCATGTGTAGTTCTGGGGGGGCGTTCGATTCCAGTTTTGGATAGTCTGGCGTGGTTTCGTTCCATTTCACACAGCTGTTTGACGCTCTGCGTAACCTTACGGGGACTGTAGTCCTAAACGATAGCTGGGGATTATGGGTAGTGTAGTGTCTTCGGCCATCCTAAACTCAGAAATGTTGACAATCGCAATGATGCTCGAAATGTCCCTTATAGGCCTACGTCTGTTTCCGGTTATTTTTATTTTGAAATTCAGTTCCTGACGGACGCCAAAAAAGCCCGAGATTATGGAATTAAACCAATAAATAAAAGCAAGGATAATTGTGTGTTATTGGTGAGTAAATAACAGTGTGTTATTTTGAAAAGAATAACGAATTAGAATGAAAAAAATATTTTAAAATACAGATTTCCGTATTCTGAGGCTCTGAGCCCCATTTATTTTCCTCACAGACGGCAACAAAAGTCCGAAATTATACGATTTAAAAATAAAAGCAATAACTGTGGCTTGATATTGAGTAAGAACATGTTTTTATGAACCACACAGCTTCCGGTCTCCCACGACCCGACCGGAGAAAAAGACGTGCTGCAGGCAGTAGAAATACATTGCTTTTAAAATCGTGCTGTGCAACACGAAAAAAAGGGGCAAATCGTGTTGGTGAACACGAATTAATAGATTAAAAATCGTGTTGGTGAACACGAAATGCCGTGAGACTGGGTTGGTCCACTGCACCTCGCGGGAGCGCGCCACAGCGTAAAGCAAAAACTCAGACATTTCAATGATTTGTAGCCTACGGCAAAGTTAGGTTTGGAAACTATATCACTTCCTTTTTGGCGGGCATGCATAACACCGGAGCCTCGCTGCGGGGAAGCTTTGGCGCTGTTCTGAGTTTGTTCTAATCCGTCAAAATGACAGACTGCTTTCAGATTTGTCCGTCATTGTTAAAAAAAATCCGTCATAGACGGAAAATATTCGGTTAACGCAACCTCTGGTGTGAGACACAATATTAATGGTTGACTATAACTGGCCTCTGGTCTTAATACTGGTAGGAGAGGTTTAAGTCAATTTCTGTCAATATGGACTGACATTTATAGGAAATCTGGCTGAGCGGAGGTGTATGTTTCTGTATGTGAGTGTGTGTGTGTCAATTATTGTTAATTTTTAGATTTTCATTTTGTATGTGTGAGAGATAGAGAGGGGCACATAGAGGAAGAGAGTGAGGGAGCACACAGAAAGGCTGAGAGCAAAAGAGAGAAGGAGAGAGAGAGAGAGGTCAGGGGACATACACCCAGCATGTGTAGTAACACAGGAAAATTATTGGCTCTTTACCTCTGATTGGTTGGCCACCCCTGGTGTAGGCTATTAAGGCTACTAACAACTTTTATTACACGGCTTAGTTGAATACTCGATTCTGATTGTACATTTATGGACTATAATGAAGGTTGCTAAGGAGGATCAAGAAAGAGAAAGGAAAATAGGTAAAAGACGTCAGATAAATCACCAGAAGAAGGCAGAGAGGAAGTAAACAATAACACCCTGCTGAAAAAACCAGCATATACCAGCTTAAGATGGTTGCTGGTTTTAGCTGGTGTTAGCCCAGCGGCTGCTCTTCTGAGAGGCACCGCTCTGACAGCTCTGACAGCTCTGTCTACTGGGAAACGCGCTAAAAGTCCTTCTGGAGGTAAGCAACACTACACAATTTCACCAAGTCTGAGATTAAAAGCTTTCTCGAAGGTTTGTTTTGCTTTCTTACAACGTTATGTTAATGTTAAAGGGGACCTATCATGCAAAATGCACCTTTGTACGTCTTTTATACATGAATATGTGTCCCCGGTGTTCCAGGGAACTCACCAAGTGTCAGAAAACACAACCCTCTCTATTTTCCTCCTTAGCCAAATCTCTAAAAAAAGGGGCTGCAACGGATCTGAAAAAAACGGATCCAGATTTAAATTATTTTCTACGTCACAAAGACGTGCTCCGCTTATTGGTCAACTCTCCACCTGTCAGGGGAATGAGCCACGGCCACGTGCATTGCCAAACCTCTCATTCGCATATAGGCTATCGGCAGGCTAAATCAACCCCAGTCACATCTGTGTTTTTGCCTGCTCTTGCCAGGATGTCTAAGCCAGTTGTGCTGTTGTTGGCTGCAAGACTCGAGAAAGGGGACTGCATGCAATGCCATTAGTGGAAAAAGAAAATAATCTGTGGCTAGACTTCATTTTCAAGGGACATGTGCCAGAAGACCACGGCAGATTTATGTTGGTGTGACTGTGTTCCAAACATTTTACGACGGACATGTTTATGAACTTCTCTCAAATCCAACACGGATATGCCTCCAAACTAATGCTAAACCCGGGATCAATACCAACCATCCGGGACCAGGCCAGTGAGGACACATCCAATTTTGAAGCTGTAAGTTTTTATTTAGCGGTGTTTTTCCTGATAAAGCTATCTCTAGCTTGTAGTATGTAGCATGTAGCATGTAGCATGTATCTTCGCCGTATCAATGTCGCCTCAAACCCAAATAGTAATCGGTTAGGTGTTTATATGTTTTTGTAACATTTTATTTTGTACGCTCCGCAGTCTTTGCTTTGTCTTTTATTTTTAATTATCAGGCATTTGCTAACATGTTCAGACATACTGCCATAATGGCGATCTGTGTTAAGGCTGTAAAGCCACGCCCTAGCCGATAACACAAGTATTTTGTATCCTCTAAAATCATATTGAGTAAGTTATAATAACAAACGTAATCTTCTGTAGGTAAGTGCCGTTTTTTCCAGCGTTATATGTAAAAGCTTTTGTGATTGTAGTCTGTAAGAACGATCAGATATCATCGATCTGTTAGCTAAGCTACGCTAATGAGACATGCCGTTTTCTGCAGCGTTATATGTAAAAGCTTTTGTGATTGTAGTCTGTAAGAACGATCAGATATCATCGATCTGTTAGCTAAGCTACGCTAATGAGACATGCCGTTTTCTGCAGCGTTATATGTAAAAGCTTTTGTGTGTTTACTTGTTTGCGCACATGAATATAAATGGGGGTGTGTGAGGATACAACACTGTGTGTATGTATGCGAGGGGGGACACACACCACGAGTAAAACGGAGCTAAAGCCCCATTGGTCTGTTGTTGTTGACGAGGCCTTACCTCTAGCAACAGGCTAATTAGTGGCTAGCACTCATTACAGTCAGTCTACTGAGCTCAGCCCCTCTCCAACACATCATCTGTATTGAGTCAGAAACACAGCATGCACGTTACGGTTCAAAACTAACTCAGATTGGAAAAGGCTAAGCAAAGAGCTTTGCTAAATAGAGTTTTAAGCCCCATCTTTTGGGATTTCAGACTATATTTATCCAAATAGTATTTTCTCATCCTGAATACTAAATTGAGATGATTTTGTTCTAACTATGTTTTCTTCTTTACAGGCCAGCACCTCACATACTTACTAATTAGTGACAATTTGTACATCCTTTGCTATTATTTACATTTTTTTTTTCTCATGGCGGAAATGAAAGACTGTACCTGGCAGCCCTGCACTACAATGAAAACGCTGAGCGTGAACAAGCCACTACATCCACTGGAAACCCTCTGTATAAACTGCAGTTCCCAAAGGCCAGGAAGGGAGAATGCAGAGCAAAACCAGTAAAGACTGACCACACATTCCGTAAGTGTTTAAAATATTTATTATACAACTATTTACAAATATAAAATAAAAAAATTAGAAAGAACTTTCAGTTTTTTACATGCATATACTAATCTAAACCACACTTTTTGTTGTGCTTTTTTTAACATTGCACAGGCTACGTGGCCAACTTGATGGACCTCATCTTCGACTATGCTACACGGTTCAATTTGGCTGCTGTCTGAACCCAACATAGACATTTTGCGGATCAGGAAACTCCTGCCTCCCTGATGACAACGCAGGCCGGAATCACCACTCTGATCCTGCGTCCAAGGAAGCCCCAGCACCAGCTCACAAAGCTTCTGTAGGCTAGATACCTGTGACGCCTGAAATCATTAAAAAAAATATTTAGTGTCATTTATACAAAATACAAGTACATTTAGTTTTTTTTTATGGGTTCAAAGAACCGTTGATTTTGACAATAAAGTTCCGAGTTGATATCAAATGTGTCGTGATTATTCATGTTTGGATAGGTAAAGAATATTCTGATTTCAAAAGCATAAGGTTGTGTGTGGACTTTTTTTGTCGTACACATGGGTGTGTTATGCCATTGCTGTGTAGTATATAATATAATAGTACATGTACAATGACAGAATGAAAGATTGCATAAAGCCATATACACCAGTATTTATTTCCATGAACAATATTAGCATTCGTTTTACAATTTCAGTCAAAACAAACAAACCACTCACTGCTCTATTTGCCTCAACTGTAGTCCACCATGTTCAGCTCTGTAAATATGCAATGCATTCTGCAGGGAGAACACATTCAGGCACACAGGCTCCAATCCAGGATGGTCCACCATACAGGTTACAGAGTCCTCAAGTTCCTGCATCCGTCTTGACACCTAGTGTCAGTATTTTATGTACAGCACTTTGGCTCGACCAAAAATCGTTTATAAATGTGCTATATAAATAAAACTTGATTTGATTAGTGTGATAAACATATATTGAATGACATGTGAAAAATGTATTCTCTAAACAGACAACTTAGTGAAGCTATCAAAAATGTTACCTGTGGTATCTCCATGCAGCACACATTCTCCGTTCAGAAGGCATCGTGGCGCAATTTGCACATGTACACCTGTAGAAAGAAGTCAATAACTGAGCTTTTAAAAACACATGAAACTACACACATTGCTGACAACTGAGGTGTTGTTGGAATTATACTTTTTATCACCCTAAGTTATTGAACTTTCCAACGGTTGTTGCACGATGTTGGAAGAAATGGACTGTAAACTATTAATAAATGCAATGAGGCCATTGTATATATGCTGAAAATATGAATGTCTCCCTTTATAAATATATATATATGTATTGCTGTTTTTGCGTTACAAGCTCTAAGTTATAAACTGTACACATTGCATTCTTGCTAATTAGCCAAAATATGAACGGAATAAGTAGCAAGCATCGTAACAAACAGAGTAAAATAAATAGGGACAACAGCTTGTCAACTAACCATTCAGAAACGTCCTGCTGCAACCGAGATGTTTGCACCTCCAGCAAAACCTCCGCTGCTTCAGGGTCAGTTTCTGGATCAAATTGATAATATGCTTGAACACATGCATTGCTCTGAGATGACATGTTTATTCAACACTCGTAATCACAGCAAGCATGGTAACGTGACTCTCACCGGCTCATGCCCCGCTCTTCTGCAGGGGGGCGTGGTCAGCTGCTGCTCAGAATTTTCAAAGACAGGCTTGGAATAGCTTGGTTTCAGTCACGTGACTTCTATGACGCGCGAAATTCAAGTGGAGGTCAGGAAGTGAAAACGCAATCATTCATCAACGCAGGAATCATGGAGGACACCGACTATGTCAAACAATTAAATGAACCTGCACGCCGCAGATATCGTGAAAAAATCACAGCACACATCGGATACGATCCGTATCAGCTGAAAAAAAACGACTTTTCTCGTGATTTATCCGATTTGCCCGCTGTCCAGGCGATGGATATCACCAGCTACCTCGTCCTTCATACCTCCTACTGCACGGCTAGCCAGATGAAAGCGTATAAAAGCCTGGAAGCTTTCAACTACTTCGTGTGTGGATGGGTGAATGACCTCGGCACCAAAGAGGCATTAAACAAATGTCACCGTGTTTTTGCCCGGGTGAGTGTTAACTACCTATACCTTCTTACCTCTAAGTAGCATTATTAGGAGACATCTAGCTAGCTAACTTTAGCTACATGGACTCATGTAAGGCAGGGTTACGGCTGTCGCCTTGCCTTCAGCATTAACTGGCCTGTGAGTGTGTTGTGTGTTTATATATGTGTATGTTTGTTATGTGTTTAGCTTAGGATATATTGTGTTTTGTGTGTATAGACAGCTCAGAGCCTTTGAACAGCCTGCACGTTGTTTATATCACTCTATGTTGAGGTTAATATTAAAAACAACCTCTTTACCAAGACCATCTGGTTATGTGTTGCTTGTGATGTTGTTAAATGTATGTTACCAACTCGCAAGTTGTGAACTGGAGCTTCAATTGTGTAGGTCAACCATTCCCAGAGGTCTGGAGAAACACCATTTTAAAAACGTGGATTGTAGCTAAAGAAGATGGAGAGGTTGTTACAGCACACTGTAACTGTATGGCTGGGTAAGTCATAAAATAAATATCCCAACCCAAAGCATATTTGACACAACACTTAAGCTCAGACAAAATAATGCCTGCTATAATATTCATGTTATACCATTACTAGCTTTTACGATCAATCTAGTTATTCTAGTATGTCTCTGTCTATACAGTTTGTCAGATTCCTGCTCACATGTTGGAGCAGTTCTGTTTGCAATCGAAGCAGGTGTGAAGATGAGAGAGACTGCATCCTGCACCACTGAGAAGTGCAAGTGGCTAATGCCATCACATGTCAAAAAGGTATTCAGACCCCAGTGGTCAGTCAGCTGTTCATGCCGTCCTTGCCTGTCTCATTGTTACACTGCACCTACATGTATGTTCACATACATGTTGGTCTGTCTCTCACATGTGCAGATTCCTGCTGCTCCAGTTGCGATGATAGACTTTTCATCCGCAAAATCCAAAAAGCAAAAACTGGATGATGCCATTGCTGGAAGGACAGGTGAGAAGCACACATTTCAGCGTCCCACAGTCCAGGGTTCAAAATTGGAGCGAGGATCAGAGAGGTATATGCAGTTTTTCAAGACTTTGAGCAGAAATTCCCCAAGAAGTGCTGCACTGATGTCCAGGGAACCATATTACAGAGAATTTGTCCCTAAATCTGTGAGCAACCTACCTAAACCACTACCTCAGTATAGGACACCAGAGATGCTACAGCTATCCCCAACAGAGTTGCAGAATGCATGCCAGGACTTCAGACAGGAAGAGCTGACACAGCCACAGGTCCAGGCAGTAGAGGAGGAGACCAGAAACCAGAGCATATCAGCAATATGGTTTAGCCAAAGAGCAGGAAGGATCACAGCCTCAAGACTGAAGCAGGTTCTACAGACTAGTCTTGCACAGCCATCAAAGTCCTTGATCAAGTCCATATGCTACCCAGAGGCATACAAGTTCTCTACAGCTGCAACAAGGTATTTATTAGGGATTAGGGAGCCAATCAGAAAAGCCAACTGTATACAGTTTTTCTCAGACGCGGAGGGATACCGACATGTTGTGAAAAGTAACTTACAATTCTACCCGTGGTATACGCTGATTATATCACGTATATCAGTAAGTTACAGTACAAGTAACTTATAACTAAATTCATTATCATTACAAAACATGATTCAATGCATACAAATACTGTGTGTGTGTGTGTGTGTGTGTGTGTGTGTGTGTGTGTGTGTGTGTGTGTGTGTGTGTGTGTGTGTGTGTGTGTGTGTGTGTGTGTGTGTGTGTGTGTGTGTGTGTGTGTGTGGTGTGTGTGTGTGTGTGTGTGTGTGTGTGTGTGTGTGTGTGTGTGTGTGTGTGTGTGTGTGTGTGTGTGTGTGTGTGGCAACTGCCCGAAAGCAGTATGAAGGAGTACAAAGTCTGCACCACCAGGGTTTCAGCTGTAAAGACAGCAGGCTTTGGCTGAACCCTCAATGGCCATACATGGGAGCGTCGCCAGACGGAGGTGTCACGTGCACCTGCCATGGAACTGGTATCTGTGAGATAAAGGTAAGTTATTTGTTCAGTATTGTGCTACAGTAAAGCGGGTAAGTATAGGATTGTGACGTGATCCTGAGTCTGGGGATCCTCTCCCAATACATTTTGAGCTGCAGACACTTATTTACAGTACAATATATTACTTTTCTTTTCATTGAACTTTTAGTGCCCACACAGCAAACAAGAGGAGGCCAATCTTCGCCTGTGTGCTGGTGAACAGGGCTTCTGTCTCGTCAACGATGGGGGCACTGTGAAGCTGGACAGGAGACATGCCTACTACCATCAAATACAGGCTCAGCTCCACCTCGTTGATGTTGACTACTGCGACTTTGTTGTCTGGACTAAAAAGGACCTCTTTGTAGAGAGAATTGTGCGTGATGTGGACCTGTGGGACAACATCATTCCCAGAGTTGAGCGTTTCTTCAGACTATGTGTTCTCCCTGAAGTGTTGGGACAGCAACTTACAAGGGGAAAGGTAAAAGTCATAAAGAGTTGGCGTGCTCATTTTTTTCCACAAGAACATGTTAGTGCATAACTATCAGGTGACTAAAAGCCTCCTCTCCCTGTCTGCTGTTCCATTTTTCAGTTTCAGTTGCAAGATGATCAGGAGGGAGAGAAGGCGTGATTACCAGCACCTGTGGTCTGTCCTGGTCCCGGAAGTTGTGGTTCTCTCCTTGTTGCATTATTATTACGTGCCGTAGTGAGTGCTGGTGTTTGGGGGTGTGTGGGTGTCTTTTTCTCTCTCCCTCTGATCTCCCCAGGTGCTCCCAATCTCCAATCAGCGCCTCCATATAGGACATGAGGAAGGTTGCAGTCGCTCTCCCCTTATCTTAAGCTTTGTTTGACAAGTTGGCTGGTGAGCCCTTTTTCGTTGTGTTAATTAAAAGACCACTTTATGGCGTCAGAGATCAGTTTCCTCTCCTTTTTCTCTCGGCCGGTTATGTTGTGTGTCGCTACTTCCCTTTGTACCCCTATATTTACAAGGGAACGTAACATTTGCACAGTGGCAGCTCTTTAACCTGCATTACAGCACCTTCATATTCACTGACCACACTCACTAGAGGAAGTAGGGCTGTGTGATATATTGCTATTGTAAAAAAGATGTTTACTGAAAAGATTAAATGATACTAAGAGACTGAATAATACATGGTTTCTTATTTACATTTACAATAACCCTCAATGGCCATACATGGGAGCGTCACCAGACCAATTGTCATCTCTAGAATATTGTTGAATGAATTAAGCCTGAATGTAGATGAAAGTTGTATATTGAGTAGGGCTACACAATTTTCAACACAAAAAGATGTTTACTGAAAAGACTTGAACACAAAAAGATGTTTACTGAAAAGATTAAATGATACTGAATAATACATGGTTTCTTATTTACAAGACTACAGCTCCATGACTTTACTCCAATGGGACGACAGATGTGGTAAGTTGCCAAAGTGCTTTGTTTTGAACGTTCATCAGTATTATAATCAAAAAGAGAAATATGAACGTTAGTTTTTACTGAAATGATCAAATAAAGTCAACATTTCACAGTCTTTACTGAGCTGTGTGGGGTTTGTTCAACTTTTAAAAGATGTTTGAATGGTGATATACACAGTGATAGATGTTAAGGACTAACGTTTATAATAAATACATTTGTATTTATTTTAAGATCTTTTCATACAATCATACGTATTGGGATCATTTGTATTAATGTGGACCGGAGGGAGAGGGTGACATAAGTTTCACTTTCCTTTTTTATTTCAATTCCAACTTTGGTCATGAAGAATATGTTTCTCTGTTGTCCACGTTCATAAAGCAAAGCAACAGCATCAGAGCACGGTGCAGAGTCTCTAGATGAGTTTACAGTAGTCCCTCGTTCTTATTAAACATCCATGTTGTAGTCCGCTGTATAGAAAACTGTAGTTTCCATAGTTCCCCACAGCAGCAGACGCACATTCATGACGTCCGCTGGCGCATCATAAACACGTCGGATAGTGAAAGTGCATTCGGATTCTCTAAGCACCGCAGTCTCTTCTCCTAAATCCTTTTGAATTCTCCTATCCACTATCCCTTAACCTCGTGACGTTTCACTCAGAGGTCAAGGAGTAGGAGATAGGGTTAGAATTTAGGAGCTGATTTTTGGATTATCGGAACCCCTGTCTGTCTTCTTGTGCTGTTCACTTCCTGTCTGTCTGTCTTCTTCTGCTGTTCCCTTTAGTGTTTACTTCCTGTTTATTCTGATGAATTCTCTTTTGTCCAGCTCTCTGTGTCTTTATCCTCTCTTTATTTTATTTACTGGGGATAGTTAGGCCATGATGAAAACAAAAATACAAAATTATGATGGTTAAATTGACCAGACTTCTCTTTGCGGATTGACATAACTGCACACGCTCTTTATTAGAGAATCCTAAGCAGTAGTCTTTCTGTTTATCCAAAGAGCAGACCTCTGGATGTCCAAATGTACCAATCAGAATTGAGTAATGAACTAGGCCGTGTAATGATATAAATCAACATAAAAAAACGTAGGCATACCTGTGGCCGTTTGCTTCCATCAGTTTTCTTTCTCTCCCCGTTACCAGTCGATACACAGTTTGTAAATAATAATCCCCAGGGCCCATAACCCAAATGATGTCAAGCTGACCAGTAGTTGCAGAGATATGTTCCTCTGGTGTTGGACAGAAATAATCACTAACCAGCATAGCCATCCTCCGAGGATTCCATAGGGCAAAAGTGTATTCTGCTTTGTGTAGAGACTACATTTTCTAAAGTTTGCATTTGTGGGAACAACATGTGTGCACACCTAGTTTACACAAACCCGTAAGCAATATTCACATATACACCCACATATCTACACAATTCAGCTGAAATGCGCATTCAGAAACACCTTCACAGGAACACATACATATTCACTGCATGTTGTTCTCTGAGCAGCTGGTGCTGGTAGAGAAAGGATGTTCAACTCTTGTCCCCAGAGACTTCAAACTAATGGTGGTTTGTAAAGCTGTCCAACAGTGACCTCTTGGAAACCCATCTCTGCATGTTGCCTGTAATATTTGGTAAAGACCTGATATAAATCTGGTAGCTGTCAGACCATTTTAGTTATGTGTGTATATAATCACCTCTATCGTATTTAATCCATCTTATTAAATGTGGACATAAAACACCGTTTTTCAATAGTAGACCGTTGTTAAGGCTGTCCTGATCAAGGGATGTGCAGTCATATCAATCCACAGAAAGAGGTCCAGTCTATCTAGAATCAGATGTGGCCAAACAAACAATTTCCCTGATCAGAAAACACCATGGAGTACTTTTTGCAGATTCATTTTTATATTTGTAAAGAGCACACCATTTTGGACACAAGATTGCAGAAATGTCCCCAGTAAACAAAATGAAAACAGAAGAACAAACATCACAAGAGAAGAAAAGACGTTAAAAGATACAGGAGGACAGATACATCAGCAGAAGAACACAGACAGGAAGTAATCCCCTAAATGTAACGGTATGGGCTCTGGCAAGGTTTAAAGACTAGTTCTTGGAAATATAATATGAGCTGACTTTTAAAGTTACATGGCAGCAAACCTTGATCAGTGCTGCCATAATATTAAGTTATTAGTTACAGTATATTGCTAACGTTGCAGATCCAACCTTTGTTATTGCTTTACAGTATAACATACTTTTCTTTTGCTGAAGCAAAACAAACGCTTAAAAATACAGTAAATCTGTCACGATCTGTCTGTGATATTCTGTGTTTCATTTTGAAAGGTGAAATAATAAAACACCCCCTGTCTTTTGTCTGTGTTTTCCCTCCTGTCTGTGTACTGATTCTGTTCACCTGGTGTATTGTGTTTCTCCTGCCCTGCCCAGCTGTGTCTTGTCCTCTGATTAGTTTTGCATGTATTTAAGTTCTGGTTTTCTGTAGGTCGTTGTGGGATTCTTGAAAGTCTTTCGCAAGGTTCTTTTTTTTCTTTGCATGTTAATTTATAAGGAAGTGAGTTATGTTTAATGTTTCATGTGTTAGCCTTGAAATAAAGGTATTTTTCAGTTTTAACCATTGTCTGTCCTGCAATTGGGTCTTACCTGCTCGGCTCAACCATGACAAAATCGTGTTTAAATCAATTTGTTGTGTCAACTTAATGATTAAATTAGAGAGTAACCATATAATAAACTGGGTTATATGTGGCAGGCCAGTATTATAATGAAAATAACCTGTTTGGGTTCCTTTTGCTATAACTACTGACTTGCTGCATGCGGTAAATATTACACAATGGGCATGGCCAATCTTGATCCAGACCGATGTGTTGAGCAGTCGTTTGCTGCTAACGTGCAGTTAATATGTGGTATTTGCTGGGATAAAGTCTAAATGAGGTTACTAACGGCACTAATCAGCCCAGTGTATAGGCTACATGAGACATTATAACTTATCATAGCAGGTAAACCACAGATTGAGAAGCACATCAGTGAATCTGTATACACAGCACCAAGACCCCAGCATTGGAAGATCAGGGTTGCGGTCGAATAGTCCAAAAATCAGCTCCTAACGTCTATTCCTTGACCTCTGTGTGAAACGTCACGGGGTTAAGGGATAGTGGATAGGAGAATTCAAAAGGATTTAGGAGAAGAGACTGCGGTACTTTGAATCCGACTGTACTTTCACTATCCAACGTGTTTATGATGCACCAGCGGACGTCATTAATTTGTGCGTCTGCTGCTGTGGGGAAACTATGGAATTTACAGTGTTCTATACAGCGGACTACAACATGGATGTAATAAGAAAGACGGGCTACTGTAAACTCATTTTGAGACCCTGCAGCATGCCCTGATGCTATTATAAACGTTAGTCCTTAACATCTATTACTGTGTATATCAACATTTAAACATATTTTAAAAGTTGAACAACCCCACACAGCTCAGTAAAGACTGTGAAATGTTGACTTTATCTGATCATTTCATTAAAAAGTAACGTTCATATTTCTCTTTTTGATTATAATACTGATGAACTTTCAAAACAAAGCATGTTGGCAACTTACTACATACGTTTTAAAATGCTTAATAAGCACCGTAACTTTCATGATATAATCTCTCGGTCATAATCGGTTGTTTCCGTGAACGGCCGACTGTTGTGTGACGGCAAATGCTGCGGCCGCAAGGCATTGTGGGGCTGCAATTTCTCCTCTCCTTTCGTAAAGGGAGGTCCAGTGGTTCCTAAGCTAAAGGAGGTTATAAAGGAAGTTTGAAACCTCCTTTCCTATCATCTAGAGAATTCGAACGGCACTTATCCTGGCTGCCACTGAGGGACTTCCGGATAATTTCACTCCGTTAGGAAGGTTCCTAAGCTAAATGGACTATTCGACCGCAACCCAGATTAGGTGAGGTCGCTCCCGTAGCCCAAGGGCCGTTGGGGCACTCTGATGACATCACCACCGGTTTTAAAACATCCCAATCTGCCATCAATGTCATGCACTCCACCTCTCCTTTCCATGTCCTCTATAGTCTATACGACTGTCTGGATTCCCTCCCATCTCATGTAGGCTATTTCAATATGTGTTGTATGATCAGGTTTCCCATTTCGTACATTTTATGAAATGCAGACATAATGTCCACCATGCTGTTACAAAACAAGAATTTTGAACAGCGAAAATAAGCTTTGCTAATTAAATATAGCATTGCTGATTTAAATCATTTTTCAATGGAGTAAAATATGTTTTGTCATTGACTATTTATTTTAAAACCCCATAGTCCCTCACTTCACCCAAACAGGTGTTGCCATTTATTTAATCTGATTAGAGCTCATCTATATGCACCATTTATATAATGTTTCTCACTGTCTGTACTAAATTCAGTTACAGAGTGTTTTATTCAGGGCAGTACAAAACCCAGGTCATTACTTTATAAGCACTGTGGATAAATGGGATATTTCCAATCCACATATTTATGTGTTATGTGATCAAATCCTGATTGTTCATGTTGCTTCACCCCTAGCCCCTATTCCACCTAGCTTAGCACTTTTTACTTTTGTTGTTATTTTTCTTTACTTGCTTGTAAAGCGCTTTGAGCACCAGGAAAACCGCTATAAAAATAACATGTATTATTATTATTATTATTATTATGTTAATAGTTGAAGGAAGATTACGGAAGGCTTCCACGCTTGAACATGTCAAACACCCTGTTATTGTTAGCCAGAAAAGTCACCTCACCCCACTCATTCTGAAGGATATACACGAGTAGATAGGGCAAAGTGGGAGGAACCATATGCTGTCTACTGACTACTTTGGACCTATTACGGTGAAGCGTGGCCATTCAATACACCTGTAAATGGGAGGCTGTGGCTTAGTGGATAGTGTGGTGGGCTTCAAATCAGGGGATAGCAAGTTCGAGGCCCACTGCAGTCAGCATGTCGTTGTGTCCCTGGGCAAGACACTTCACCCCAAATTGCTCCTGTGGGGATTGTCCACAGTACTGAATGTATGTAAGTCGCTTTGGATAAAAGCGTCTAACAAATGACATGTAATGTAATGTAATGTAAATCAGCGGCGCCGGATTCATTTCAGAAGTGGGGGGGCCAAAAAGTGTGTGTGTGTATGTGACATAGCCTACTTGCCAACCCTCCCGATTTTCGCGGGAGACTCCCGTTTTCCTCCCGGGGTCATATTTATCCCGCATTTCTCCCGATTTCTGACTAAATCTGATTTGTTTCATTCTAACATAACGCACCAAATGTTACTGTTTCCACTTGGACTTCAATACAGCTACACCATTGTTTGGTTTCCGTGGTAACGTGTCTCTTTAGTAGCGCGAGCAAATGAAAGTCTGAGAGGGTCTTCAGGAGGAAGATAGTCAGAGAAAACAGAACAAGAATGGACAACTCAACCCTCTGCTCACTCCTTTCCTGTAAATTAAACTATACAGACCAGCCCACACATATGACAGCGCAGTTGCTCATTCCATCTCTTCTTTTTTCCTGCTACGCTCTTGTTTGACAAGCTGAATGTTGACTGGTGTTTGACTGAAGTAAGCTCTGTGAGAAGTTCCAGTTATTAACTCGGTATTTACAAAGCTGTCATCTCCACATTTGGAGAAAGTTACAAGCCGTTTGACAGCAGCACATCTGCATATTTCACAGAAGGCTCGTTTAGTGGTTTTGCAAATAATTAACCACTCTGTTCTCATTCATAACACTCCGTTCGATGTCTCACTATGGGATGCGCCTCATCGCGGAGCAAACAGAAGCATCAATCTCATTACGCCAATCCTGATTGGCTGGTGATCTTGACGTCAGCGTCAGGGAATTCACCCCCTATAAGTAGCTTGCGCCACGACGCATGCGTCATTCAAACACCTCTTCTCGCTTCAGAGCACATCTCTATAGTAGCCGGACAAGCTTAACGGTCCACAGACTGAACCCAAATAACCATTTCGGTCGACGGGCGTTCGCCGGCTACTCCTTCTGCTTCGCAGGAAGACGGTAATACTAACGCCAGTTAGTATTGAAATCGACCTCGCCGTTCTCTTTCCCCGGAAAGTAAGGTAGGTCTGATTTTTTTCAAGCTAGCGTTAGCTCGCTCCCTCACTATCGACACCACGGTAGCGAGGAAGTTTTTTATTTTCTCTTCCCCACGGAGGAGGAAAGGATTAAAGGAGCATACTGTCACACCAGTCAGTATTCTCCAGGAATAAAAGATCCACACCATCCTTTTCTCCGGATTAAGGACAGGGTGGTAACACCTTTTTTCTCCCAACCTACCTGTTGAGAGCGGGTCCTCTCCACGCCACGAGGCGAACAAGATGGACGCCTCTCTCCCTCACACCAGAGGAGTCAGGGACTCGATGGCTCGACTCTGTAGCTGCGGGTTGAAGATCTCGGGCATAGACACACACCAGGTCTGCTCGTCCTGCCTCGGGCTGGAACACGCCCGAGGCGCTATCGACAACCCCGGCTCGTGCGGACATTGTGTCCGCTTCACTGTGAAGTGCCTCCGCCGACGGCTAGCACGCCAAGCTAGCCTGTCGGAGCAGGACCCCCCCCCATGTCCACTGACCTGCCGGCCGGCAGTCAAGACGCGGGGGCGTCCGCCGCAGAGAGTGAACCCCTCTCCGTGTCGGTCTGGGGCTCATTATCTGCGATGGCTGCAGAACCGGAATCCCGCGCCCTGGCAGGCCGGGACCCGGTGACGGCAAGACACGCGGGAACGGGACCCCATGCTTTACCGAGCTGGGGCTCCCGGTTAGAACTCACCATGGTCTCACCCTTGGAGGATGTCCTCGAGCTGGACTACGATGAGGACGAAGAGGACGCCTCGGTGTTCCTCCTGTCCGAGTCGGATGAACATGAAGAGGACATCTTCATGTCATCGGCTCAGGCTGCAAAGCCTGGAGCGAGGGCTGCTCTCCCGGGCGATAGCACACCAGCTTCGCCCTGTCTGAGCATGGACCTGCAGGCCGTGTGTAAACGCGCCGCGGCCAGACTCGACATCCCGTGGCCTGAAATGGCCAAGGAGACCTCCAGGTCCCGCTACGAAGGGAAACATTTTCCCCAAGCAGCGCGGACAAAGAGGCAACTCCTTCCGGTCTTCCCAGAGATGTTGGATGAGGTGTCGGTCTCGTGGAGAGACCGGCCCTTCAGCAACAAGGTCCCAATCCAGGGTGCCTCCTCCCTAGACTGTGACGGAATGGAGAAGCTCGGCCTGCTCCGCATACCGCCCATGGAACCGCTGGTAGCGGCCCACCTCCTACCGAGGATGGGCCCGTCACCAAGCAGGAACCCCACGCTGCCAGCAAAGTCGGACCGATTTTAGTCGACAATGACTGAACGGTCCTACAAAGCCGCAGCGTTGTCCGCCAGGGCCCTGAATGTGTCCTCGCTGCTAACCGCTTACCAAGCGGAGCTCTGCGAGGACCTGTCGGGTAACCCGGGGGCAGCCACTCTGGACGAGATGGCAGCGGTCACGGACATTTGTCTTCGTGTCCAACGCTGCGCCGTCCAGGCCACGGGCAAGGCAATGGGGATCATGGTGGTGCAGGAAAGAGCGAGATGGCCCAACCTCACCAACCTCCCAGACCGGGAAAAGGAGGATGTGCTGGATATGCCCATCGTTCCCGAGGGAATTTTCGGCTCCGCTCTTGCTTCCATGCAAAGGAGGTGTGAGTCGAAAAAGAAGGAGGACGAGGCACTCCACCCTCTGCCACCCTCGAAGGGTCCAGCCGCTGCCTTCGCAGCAGCAGTCCTTCGCAGCAGCAGTCCTTCGCAGCAGCAGTTCTTCGCAGCAGCAGTCCTTCGCCCAAGCTGCCTCGAACCCTGCTCGGTTTAAAATACTGAATACGCAGAGGTCGCAGCCCGCCCCGAGTCCCCAGCCCAGGCTGGAGACGAGGGCGAGCTGGCCTAGAAAATCTCCGGTTCCGGCTGCAGCTCAGGCGCAGCCAACCCAGAATTTCGGCCAGCAGTTGAGGAAGAAGAAGTGAGCGGCGTGACAGCCCCTCCTTCTCCCCTCTATGACAGAGCTGGAAGTCCACGGTTCCCCAGCTCTAAATGTGTTCCCGCTGCCTCGAGAGATGCCTCAACACCATCCTCAAGTCCGCACAAACACATGTCACACATTTGTCGATTTTTCTGTCATAAAACATTTGCCGCTGACGCATCCAGGCTTCAGGCCGAGGGCGCAGCTCAAAAAAAGGATAAGAAAAACAATAAAACCAATAAACAGCCCGTCAACTGTTCCCCTTCTGAGAGCAGCTACGGCATCTCTCAAAAGGCGGATTACAGGCGGGTCTGTGAAGGCACCACCGCCACGCGCATGCGCAGTGCCGGCTGGGGTTGTGAAGGCACCACCGTCATGCGCATGCGCAGTGTCGGTGGGGATTGTCGAAAAGGGGCACCACTGTGTTCAGACACTAGAGGGCCCCATAACACAACAAATAGAGACTCAGAGGGGAAGAGACGTGACATCTCCACTGGCTCTAAGGAGCATGCAGTGGAAGATGCTCACATCATCTGCTTAGGTTTTCAAGACAGTAACACGGGGCTACAGACTCCAATTCGCTGTCACCCCCCCCTCGCTTCTCGGGCATTCTGCATTCGCAGGCCCGAGGAGAGTCAGCCCATATGCTGGAGAGAGAGATTCTCTCTCTCCTAGAAAAGAGGGCTATATCTATTGTACCCGCCGAGCAGAGTCAGGGCGGCTTCTATTCCAAGTACTTCCTCGTTCCCAAACGGGGAGGGAACGGAATTCGGCCAATACTTGATTTGAGGGCTCTGAACAAATATCTAAAAAGATATAAGTTCAGAATGCTCACTCACACATCTCTGCTGCAGCTCGTGCGACAAGACGACTGGTTTACATCAGTCGACCTGAAAGATGCGTATTTTCACATCCCAGTATATTACCCACACAGGAAATATCTGAGATTCGCATTTCAGGGGATCTGTTATGATTACAGAGTACTCCCCTTCGGTCTGTCTCTCAGTCCAAGGGTGTTTGTACGATGTACGGAAGCCGCGATAGCCCCGTTAAGACAACAGGGTATTCGCCTGGCGACCTACCTGGACAACTGGCTGCTTCTCGCACAGTCGGAGCAGGAGGCTGTTACGCAGACAAATGTCCTCGTAAAGCACCTGCTCAACCTGGGTTTCATAATAAACACAGAGAAGAGCATGTTGTGCCCCGCGCAGACTATACTCTTCCTGGGTTTACGCCTGAACTTGGTGCCCTTTTCAGCTCGCTTGTCAGCGGAAAGAGTGAAAGCTTTCAGAGCTTGTCTCGCTCTTTTCCAGCTGCGCAAATATGTTCTCTTCAGATCATGCCTGCGATTGCTGGGGTTCATGGCGTCAGCCATCCTGGTCGTACGACTGGGATGCTTACACATGAGGGAGTTTCAGCGCTGGGTGGCCGCCCTAAAACTAAACCTAAAACTAAAAGAGTGATGGTTACTGTGCACCCGACTTTTCTAGTACGAGGTGTGCCTATGGGTGCTGTCCTTTCACGGAAAGTGGTCACCACGGACGCATGTCTGACAGGTTGGGGAGGTATTTATGAAGGTCGCCCGGTGAGGGGTCTCTGGAGCAGAGACCTCCAGCGGGCGCACATAAATTACCTGGAGCTTTTAGCGGTGTTTCTCACCCTAAAACGCTTTCTGCCTTTCCTCAGGGGACATCACGTCCTTGTGAGGACAGACAATACGACCACAATATCGTATATTAACCGCCAAGGGGGTTTGCGTTCTATCCAGTTACACACACTGGCACGCAAACTGATCCTATGGAGCGGTAGACGTCTCCTCTCTCTGAGAGCGACGCACGTACCGGGAGTAATGAACCTCGGGGCAGATCTACTGTCCAGAGGTATACCACTTTATGCAGACTGGACTCTACATCCAAGGATTGTGAGCCAGCTGTGGGTGCGTTACGGCAGAGCCGCGGTGGATCTGTTCGCATCGAAAGACAACGCTCAGTGTCAGCTGTTCTTTTCGATGCGCGATCTAAATGCACTGTTAGGCGTGGATGCACTCGCGCACAATTGGCCCCCGGGCCTTCTGTACGCGTTCCCACCCCTGGCTCTGATACCCCCAACTCTGGCCAGAGTGAGAGAGCAACGCCACACACTTATCCTGATAGCTCCGCACTGGCCAGCTATGTACTGGCTATCGGAGATATATCAGCTGCTGTGCGGGCAGCCATGGCAGCTCCCACTACGCAGGGACATACTGTCCCAAGCGGGGGGGGCGATCTTTCACCCACACCCAGAGCGCTTGGCTCTATGGGCCTGGCCCGTGAGTGGTACAATCTGAATACAGTGTGACATGAAGCTGACCCTGGCAGCTGCCAAGCGAGCCAGTGGCACTCATGCACTATCTGTACAGTCTTCATGCACTCAGTTCGCCCCAGGGCAAACAGAGTGTGGTTGAAGCCCAACCCTGCTTTTATCTTAAGGCGGTTGGTTCAGGTACCACATTTGACATTGAGGCATCCTCCCCGCCACTGTATTCCTCCGGGGAACAGCGGCCGGATTTGCCGTGTCCAGCCCGTGCTTTACGCACGTACAGGGACAGATCAAGGGTGCTTCGTCATAACGACCAACCCCTTGTGTCCTGGGCTAACCCTTATAAGGGCAAGCCTGTTACTAAGCAACGGCTCTCCCACTGGTTTGTGGAAGCAATTGCTTTGGGGCTCATACGAGTCAAAGTTCGCAGGCACCCTCGGGTCCGCGAGCTCTTTCGACTCAGGGTCTGGCTGCATCCTGGACTCTGTCCAGGATGTCTCCCATCCAATACATTGGTGCAGCGGCGAGCTGGTCCTCGCCGCTCACTTTTGTCCACCTCTTAACAGGCTGGACGTTCTGCTCCCAGTGTGATTCAAGCAGTGCTGGGCACCTGGTTGAGTCAGAGCTCTACCTGTTAAGTTGTGGTTGGTTTGGTGATTTTCGAGATAAGCTCGTCTGACAATACGGGAGCTACAATTTCCCATAGTGAGACATCGAACGGAGTGTTATGAATGACTATAGGTTACTTAGGTAACCCCAGTTCTCAGAGTAACATGAAGTGAGATGTCTCACCAGACGGCCCTCCTTGCTATGGTGAAGCGAGAAGAGGTGCTTATTTTGAATGACGCATGCGTCGTGGCGCAAGCTACTTATAGGGGGTGAATTCCCTGACGCTGACGTCAAGATCACCAGCCAATCAGGATTGGCGTAATGAGATTGATGCTTCTGTTTGCTCCGCGATGAGGCGCATCCCATAGTGAGACATCTCACTTCATGTTACTCTGAGAACTGGGGTTACGTAAGTAACCTATCGTTTTTGTACCATTCTGCATTGAAGTACCTTCTCTTTGCCCAAATAAGCTTTTATTTGCCCGTCACAATGTCCCGACAACAAACCTCCATGCAGTCGGAACCAGCCTGTTTCGGTTCAACGATGCCGGCGGCGGCGGTTTTGACAGCCTCTGCGGCCGCAGAGCTGCTTCTGGGGTTCATCTGGCTGCGCTGGTTCTATGGTTGAAGGGCCAGGCTCCGGAGTTGCAAATGTCAGAGATGTGACATTCAAGTTGTTGAATTTCAGCTTAGTTTGACTGTATTTTGTTTTTTTTATGCGCCGGTTCTTCTGACATGTTTGCAAGTTTATCTATCTAGGTTAACGGCTGACACACACAGAACAACGTAGCACATAACGTAAACAACGTAACAAATAAACACATCTAAGCTTTGTTATTGGTTGTAATGGATACATTTGAATGGTGTGACAATGTCCTATTTGATTGGATTAAAATGTACATATTCTTCCTGTTATGTCTGCCTGCTGTATTTTACCTAATGCAAAGTGACCTGCTCCATCGAAATCAGTCGCATTGATCCGAAGACACATTTTGAGTTGTATACACTTTTGGAAAGAGGAGATTCCTAGCTTTCTAATGATATCAGGATTGTTTTTGTAGCCTACTATATTAAGCAAAATATGTCACATTATATAATGACTGTCACCGAGTCATCATTTTGAGAAAAAGGCCTTTAAAGTTTCCTCTTCTCTGGATCGATCTGATTGATTATTAGCGGAGCAAATGATCAAAGTAGTAGCCTACGGAGCATGCCTGGCGCCGTGGGAGGGCCAGGCCCTCCCATTTGACATTCCTGCCCTCCCCCAATAAACACGTGTTTTATTATTTATAAAAATTAAAAAATATATATATTTTATTTTTTTTAATTATAAATAAACTGTGAACTTTTATGCTACGATGTATGTGATGTCAGAACAAAACAAAAAAATCGCAGGCTACGTCAAATAAATGCATGTGTCTGTTGTGATTTGTGATTCGTCCCCATTTAGACCAATCACAGCGTCAGACTTTGCCGCCTATTCTGGATTTGTTTATTGTGCATTCTGTAGACTCCCATTTCTGTTTGAATTACAAAATGGACATAACAAATTGGCTTAAAAGGTCTAAGGATTTATTAAAACGAAATAGCGATGAAAGAACTGCAGCCGATGGTGCTGCTGGCGACCCTGCACCTGCCGTTTCAGCAGCACGCCTTAATTGTCACAAGCTTGACCTCAGCAAACCCCGGGACTGAGTTAGCGATGATCTTGGGGTTAATAAACCCAAGCAGGTGAAGCTGGATCGTTATCCAGGGAGATTGTTTTCAGGAAAGAAGCGCACTTTTGCCGCTGCATGGTATACAACAGACCATGGCTTGAAGATTCGTTAAAAGTAGACGCAGCCTTTTGTTTCCCCTGTAGACAGTTTAAAGTAAATACGTCTTCATCTGATGCGGCTTTTACTGTCAAAGGTTTTTGCGACTGGAAACACGCATTACAGACTGATAAAGGACTGCTTAGACATGCCGCATCAAAAGAACACATTTCATGTGAGAGTTTGTGGAGAGAGAGAGAGACAGATACGAGAGGAAACACATAAGGAAATTAGAACTTTGGTGCAGATCAGCTGGCACGGAGCCGTTATTACGTGTCAGCTGTCGTTGATATTATAGCTTTTTTAGCTGTCAACCAACTCCCTCTCAGAGGTGACTCGATTCACTCCACAGCATGTCCGAGTGCAGTGCATAGAAACATAAACCATGCCCAAGGCGGGCTAACCAGTTCAACGTCTCCGTCTCTACTATTTCTCTCCGAGTGCAGCGATGAGGAAGCTGCCATCCTTAACCAGTGTGCCTTGCTCGTGATTTACGAGTGTTTGTGCTGCCACGCACACAATGTTTCAAAGTGGTTGCTATAGCAACCACTTTGAAACACTTTTGAAACACTTATCGCAAACATACACAAATAAAGGGCAACATATATGTTGCCCTTTATTTGTGTATGTTTGCGATAAGTGCGTCTTTACGCAATGCTGTTGGCCTGGCTGTTTGATATATATTGTGCCGCAGGCCCGCAGCACGTGACGGTTTTGTGTGCCCTCCCATGAAAATCATATGCCCTCCCTTTAGATTTGTTCTGGCGCCGGGTCTGCTACGGAGGGAAGATATTTTCGTTTGGATTACTGGTCTGGGGGAAGCTTGCGAGTGTGTGTGTGTATATACGTGTGTGTGTTTGTGTATTTTTGCGTTTGTTTTCCGGGGAAAACTCTCAGGAGAAACACCGGCTGTTGTTATGCTTGCTGTGACGTCAAGTTACTCCGTTATCCGCTTGTAATTATGCCGTTAAAAGCTTCAAAGCTGTATTTATCATCTGAATTTGCCGAAACAAGTTTAATATTCTGAAAGCCAAGACTTTGTTTATTTGAAATCAGACGAAAACAAACTGTAACGGACCCTGCGGTGTTATCTATGATTACTATGCCTTACATTCATAATGTCAGCGGAGGGAGGGGAAGCGGCGCTGTGGAAGAGCAGAGTGGCGAGTGAGAGGCGAGCTGTGTTCTTCCCTTTACAAGCTTCAAAAATGCCTGTAGCTAATGAGATTGAATATAACAATTAAAAATAACAAAATATACACAGCTAGATCAGATGGCGTTCTTTTTAGATGCGACTTTAGAGTAGAGGGGAATTATTGAAACGGGATGTGTACAGTGTTCCGCGCAGTGGCGTGCACAGACATGTATAGGGGCAGGTGCTCAAGAGAAAAAAAAAGGGCACCTTCTGAGTCGTCGTGGCGGTCGCGCCGAAATTGTGCGCTCCGAAATTGTGCGCAAAAATGTGCCGGATAATGGCGGATTTTGTTAGTTTCTTTTCGGTTTTTGGTTACTTTATTTCGGTTTTAGGGTTAGGTTAGGGTTATGTTATTTAATTCTTATTTTTGCCTGATTTTACTGATTTATTATCAAAAAATTAATTATTTTAACATTTATTTTTATTATTCTAAATGACTTAGATCTGAAGCTAGGGGGGGACGAATAATTTTAATCGTGTTGCTGCGTGCTGCTGCACCACACACCCGCCGTGGCCTGTCTGACTGACTACTGTCAGCTCTGCGCGCTGCGCGTTCACGTTGAGAGCAGGGAAGGTATGGCGTTATATTTTATGGCGTTATATTTGTGCCTCTATCCTGAGCGCGCACTTGAACAGTTTTGAGCACAGAGAAATATATTTTCTCTCGTAAAACTCCTGCTCCGTGCGCAAGCAGACCGCTGCACGCGCTCTCTCTCCCCCGCTCGCTCGACCTCTCCAGCCTGCGCGCGCTCAGCTTTGCCTGCGCGCGCTCAGCTTTGCCTGCACGCGCTCAAGTTGTCACAGCGTTACAAATGTGCCACAAAACCAACCAATCGGAGAACTCGAGAAGGTCAATTCTGATTGGCTGGTCCAGCGCCATGTAGAGAGAAGAGTTGCGACAGCGGAAGTCCAAAATGCTTGATCGTCACGTGGTTCAGAGAGACTCAGAAAGTTCCCGGAAGTTCGTGGCGGGCCATTTGAATGCATTAATAACAGGATATAAATGCAATTTTTGGTAATTACCAAAAATTGCATTTATATCCTGTTATTAATGTGGTCAATAAAGGTTTTGATTTGCAATATTTATACAACATATCGATATGTGTATGTAGTTACATCAATGTGTTTTTTTTTTTTAAATGTGCTAATATTTGAGGATTAAGATAAAATAAGAAGTAGCCTACTTTATTGATACCAATTGGGGAAATGTTTACGCTGCAGCAGCAAAAGACAAGGAGGCATTGTACATTAGACAGTTAAAAGACTATAATTAAACAATCGAAAATGTAAACATCTTAAATAGAAATAACATAGCATTACAACGTAGAACATATACATAGTGTGAACAGCTATCTTACCTGTTAACATACATGTTAGGCTAACGTTGCCTTGGTTAAAGAGCCTGTTGTTTATTGCTTTGAATTCTTTAAAACAAATATTATCTTCTTAAACTTGTATGGTAGTCAGGAGCATCACATCCTAATGTTTATTGATATATTTAGAGGGAGGGAAGGAAGGTTTAAAAATTCTGATTAGATACATTTCTAACATTTCTTTAATTCATGGTGGTTTCAGTAATCCCCAGGTAATAGAGGACCTAAGTAATCTAAAGTACTAATGTAATCTTTATGACTTTCAGAAAGGACAGGAGACCGGCAGGTGCCTATCAAAGGACTACCAGCAGCAGCATGATGATGATGATGATACATGTGTTGTTTTAGGAACATCCATGTAAATAAATGGAATTCAATAAACATTGAATAGCATATCATGTAGTTTGTCTGTGCCTTTTCCTCCGTGTTGTCCTGGCATATCGTCTCCCCCATGGTTTGCTGTGCTGCCTGCGGATGCTCCAAGCGCTCAGAGAAAGGAGTATGAATGTAAAGTTTCCCCACTGACACAGAGAGGAGGAAAGAATGGCTGGCTCAAGTCAACAGGAGCAATTTAACTGTCACAAAAGACAACAACAGCAACAACATATGTGAGGTAATCATATTTTTCACAAAACGAAGACCACACCATCGGGAAGCTTAATGTCTGTTTAATAAAAATAAGGAACAGGGAGAGGCTTGCAAAGCTCTGGGAGGTGAGACTCAGGTGCAGGGTGAGGGTCTCATTGCAGGTCTTCAGGCTCCATTGAATCCCCCTGGGGTTCTTGTGCTGAGAGAGGGAGACAGGAGAAAGGGTTATATACATCTAGCAACCTATAGGATGGGAAATTGCTGACCTATTTTAAACTTACCTTGTGTTTTCGCTCTCACTTAAGTCCCTCTCCCTTTGCCATCAATCCAACATCAGCTGAGCTACAATATAATACAGACAGGTAATAATCAACAGAATCACAAGGACATAATATGGCTCTGCTAAAAACACTCACCCATAAGTTACGTTTTAGTTTACTGTTTGGAAGTCTCAAATATCCACTCTAAATCCATATCAATGGCGATGTATCACACAAATAGCTCTCTTCCTTATTATTGTGTAACGTTAACTATATTATACTAGCTGGAACTCCAAAATGGATATCCTCATTTCTCCACCCACTACAATCACACGCCCCAATGTTATATTTAACTCATATTTAACTCCCTCCACCCCGGATAAAAGCACGTTAAGAAGCCCCTTTTCTCTAATTCCACTACGTTGGAAGAAATAACATTAAGAGAACGGATTAATAGGCTGTTCATGGTTAACGTGTGTTGCTAACTTTAGCCGGTATCCTAGCCTCATCTGTCCGGTTGAAAATTAACGCAAGCATATGCCCATTGTAGAACAGCAAACAGAAGTTGGTACAAGTTCTGGTCAACCCAACATTGTGATAGAGAGAGAAACATGTTTTGTCATTCTGCCACCTCTAATGCTTACGGCAAGTAATCAATACCTCAGAAGGGTTCATGTAGCTACATGTAGGCTACGGTTTGTTAGCGGTTTGCTTAAGCTACCCCTATAGCTATGTTGCCGGCTAGCAAACTCAGGCATTGCAAACAATAACATGATATCAGAAAACTAGAAAGGTATAACTCACCTGACACTGTGGCGTGCTATTCTCTTCATTCGAGTCTGTCATGTCCTGTAAATGTCAACGACGGATGTGTAATAAGAACGTCAACAGCCTGATGGCAACCGAAAATCCCTCTCTCATCTCAGATAGAAGATATGATTGGAGACGACCAGCCAATCAGAATTGACCTTCTCGAGTTCTCCAATTGGTTGGTTTTGTGGCACATTTGTAACGCTGTGACAACTTGAGCGAGCGCAGGCAAAGCTGAGCGCGCGCAGGCAAAGCTGAGCACAAATATAACGCCATAATATTTGTGCCTCTATCCTGAGCGCGCACTTGAACAGTTTTGAGCACAGAGAAATATATTTTCTCTCGTAAAACTCCTGCTCCGTGCGCAAGCAGACCGCTGCACGCGCTCTCTCTCCCCCGCTCGCTCGACCTCTCCAGCCTGCGCGCGCTCAGCTTTGCCTGCGCGCGCTCAGCTTTGCCTGCGCTCGCTCAAGTTGTCACAGCGTTACAAATGTGCCACAAAACCAACCAATTGGAAAACTCGAGAAGGTCAATTCTGATTGGCTGGTCGTCTCCAATCATATCTTCTATCTGAGATGAGAGAGGGATTTTCGGTTGCCATCAGGCTAGTGATGGCAAAATGAAGCTTTGAATGAAGCGTCGAACTACTTGGACAATTGTGTCGGAAATAGGTTCATTTCTCGAAGCTTCAGTTACAGCGACCTCTCCTGGCGAAGTGCAAGGCTGCAGTGGGTTTAACGTATCTTTGCCTTGAAAAATATTCGATGCACACACACACAAAGACTGAATATCATGTTCTATTTGCAATTAAAGATTGATAATTGTGTGTATTGGGTTATTGAGAAGAGACTAGAGAGTGCTAGACATGTTTTTGGGCGGAGAGGGCCTTTTATCAGTTAGGCTATTAAAGTTGAAAAGCAATGATTAAAATACGTCCATTCCGGGATTTGAACCAGCTGCGCGGAGGACATCGCCGCATTCGGGCCGCTGGCTCTATCCACTGGACTATCTATTCCTTGAAATATTTAACTGTTTTCATATTACTGATAATTGTCTTTTTGTTCACAACTTCTCCACATTTCGAAGTGTTTCCCGAGCCAGAACTGTAAGAGAATATTTTCATCTGATCTGTTTATAGAGTTTCTTATTGTTTTATAGAATCTGTGATACTGCAAACATCTGCTTGTAGTCAGTCAAAGACTCCTGTGTAGGTTGAGGCTTGTCTGGATCTCTTTGAGACAAGTAGACTATTGTCTCACATCTGCTACTAATTAGGTATACGCGGGCTTTCTGGGAGCCCGCCTCTCCTCGTGTTGGTTAGATGTTTTGTGTCTTTTGGTTCAGAGATTACCTTGGTGGAGCACAAGGACAGTGTGAAACTAGGATGATCCCTGGCCGTATGTAATTGTCTGTCTCTCAATAAATATCAGTGTATTGACGGGTGAATCCAGTTTCCCTCATTTGATGATGCGCTCAACATTGCTGCAAAGAAGTTTTTACTTCACAAGAACAACCTATCTTACTTCCTGGCTTGCTCTATAATGATATCAAATGCAATAACAACAACAACTCAACAGCAACAACGCAAACTACGACAACAACCCACACATTGTGCATTGTTTAGAGCGGTCATAAAGTGTTGAAGCAAGTTTTAAACTGTTTCAAACTGTCAGAATCGAGACGAGGCAGAGCATTGAATCGCGTGAATGGACCGTGAACCAGTCAAGTGATTCATTCAGGAAATGAAGCAGTTGCTGCTTCGGACGTCACATGTCACGTGATTTGAAGCAGTTGCTGCTTCGGACGTCATATGTCACGTGATTTGAAGCAGTTGCTGCTTCGGGACGTCATATGTCACGTGATTTGAAGCAGTTGCTGCTTCGGACGTCATATGTCACGTGATTTGAAGCAAGCTTCGAAGCACTGCTTCTATGGAATAGGAAGTCCAGGGTTGAAGCTCCGTTCGAAGCTTCAGTGTCAAACTGCCATCACTACATCAGGCTGTTGACGTTCTTATTACACATCTATCGTTGACATTTACAGGACATGACAGACTCGAATGAAGAGAATAGCACGCCACAGTGTCAGGTGAGTTATACCTTTCTAGTTTTCTGATATCATGTTATTGTTTGCAATGCCTGAGTTTGCTAGCCGGCAACATAGCTATAGGGGTAGTTTAAGCAAACCGCTAACAAACCGTAGCCTACATGTAGCTACATGAACCCTTCTGAGGTATTGATTACTTGCCGTAAGCATTAGAGGTGGCAGAATGACAAAACATGTTTCTCTCTCTATCACAATGTTGGGTTGACCAGAACTTGTACCAACTTCTGTTTGCTGTTCTACAATGGGCATATGCTTGCGTTCATTTTCAACCGGACAGATGAGGCTAGGATACCGGCTAAAGTTAGCAACACACGTTAACCATGAACAGCCTATTAATCCGTTCTCTTAATGTTATTTCTTCCAACGTAGTGGAATTAGAGAAAAGGGGCTTCTTAACGTGCTTTTATCCGGGGTGGAGGGATTTACATATTAGTTAAATATAACATTGGGGCGTGTGATTGCAGTGGGTGGAGAAATGAGGATATCCATTTTGGAGTTCCAGCTAGTATAATATAGTTAACGTTACACAATAATAAGGAAGAGAGCTATTTGTGTGATACATCGCCATTGATATGGATTTAGAGTGGATATTTGAGACTTCCAAACAGTAAACTAAAACGTAACTTATGGGTGAATGTTTTTAGCAGAGTCATATTATGTCCTTGTGATTCTGTTGATTATTACCTGTCTGTATTATATTGCAGCTCAGCTGATGTTGGATTGATGGCAAAGGGAGAGGGACTTAAGTGAGAGTGAAAACACAAGGTAAGTTTAAAATAGGTCAGCAATTTCCCATCTTATAGGTTGCTAGATGTATCTAACCCTTTCTCCTGTCTCCCTCTCTCAGCACAAGAACCCCAGGGGGATTCAATGGAGCCTGAAGACCTGCACTGAGACCCTCACCCTCTCCCTGTTCCTTATTTTTATTAAACAGACATTAAGCTTCCCGATGGTGTGGTCTTCGTTTTGTGAAAAATATGATTACCTCACATATGTTATTGCTGTTGTTGTCTTTTGTGACAGTTAAATTGCTCCTGTTGACTTGAGCCAGCCATTCTTTCCTCCTCTCTGTGTCAGTGGGGAAACTTTACATTCATACTCCTTTCTCTGAGCGCTTGGAGCATCCCCAGGCAGCACAGCAAACCATGGGGGAGACGATATGCCAGGACAACACGGAGGAAAAGGCACAGACAAACTGCATGATATTCCATTTATTTACATGGATGTTCCTAAAACAACACATGTATCATCATCATCATCATCATCATCATCATGCTGCTGGTAGTCCTTTGATAGGCACCTGCCGGTCTCCTGTCCTTTCTGAAAGTCATAAAGATTACATTAGTACTTTAGATTACTTAGGTCCTCTATTACCAGGGGATTACTGAAACCACCATGAATTAAAGAAATGTTAGAAATGTATCTAATCAGAATTTTTAAACCTTCCTTCCCTCCCTCTAAATATATCAATAAACATTAGGATGTGATGTTCCTGACTACCATACAAGTTTAAGAAGATAATATTTGTTTTAAAGAATTCAAAGCAATAAACAACAGGCTCTTTAACCAAGGCAACGTTAGCCTAACATGTATGTTAACAGGTAAGATAGCTGTTCACACTATGTATATGTTCTACGTTGTAATGCTATGTTATTTCTATTTAAGATGTTTACATTTTCGATTGTTTAATTATAGTCTTTTAACTGTCTAATGTACAATGCCTCCTTGTCTTTTGCTGCTGCAGCGTAAACATTTCCCCAATTGGTATCAATAAAGTAGGCTACTTCTTATTTTATCTTAATCCTCAAATATTAGCACATTTTTAAAAAAAACACACATTGATGTAACTACATACACATATCGATATGTTGTATAAATATTGCAAATCAAAACCTTTATTGACCACTAATTACCAAAAATTGCATTTATATCCTGTTATTAATGCATTCAAATCGTGATCAAATGGCCCGCCACGAACTTCCGGGAACTTTCTGAGTCTCTCTGAACCACGTGACGATCAAGCATTTTGGACTTCCGCTGTCGCAACTCTTCTCTCTACATGGCGCTGGACCAGCCAATCAGAATTTACCTTCTCGAGTTCTCCGATTGGTTGGTTTTGTGGCACATTTGTAACGCTGTGACAACTTGAGCGAGCGCAGGCAAAGCTGAGCGCGCGCAGGCTGGAGAGGTCGAGCGAGCGGGGGAGAGAGAGCGCGTGCAGCGGTCTGCTTGTGCACGGAGCAGGAGTTTTACGAGAGAAAATATATTTCTCTGTGCTCAAAACTGTTCAAGTGCGCGCTCAGGATAGAGGCACAAATATAACGCCATAGAAAGGGAGGGGCTGCAGCCAGAGCACGTACGGGAGTGCCGCGGGGCACGTGATGTCTGACAAAATTACAACGCGCATTTGGGGCATTGTTGAATATATTAGTAGCTTTTAATCCAGAATTGATCGATGTTACCATGAGCCACATACAGTACACTGTAAAAAAAAACGAACTTTCAAAAGGGCACATTGCTGTCAAGAGGGCAAAACGGGCAGGTGCTCAAGCACTACCTAGAGTCTATGTGTGCACGTCTCTGGTTCCGCGGCATCCGCTGCTGCGAAAATGTGGGGCCGTAAAGTGGGGGGGCCAATGGCCCCCCGGCTTCCTGCGCCCTTGCTGTAAATGGCTTCTACTCTCGACACAGATTCCTGCATAAATGCCATCTGCAGGTTTATCTGCAGAAGAAGTCAAGTGGCAGAGTTCAGATCAGACAACGGAATTCACTATGTTGCTTCAGAGCGGCAGCTAAGGGAAGCCATATACAACCTGGATCATCATAAAATCCAAAGTAATCTGCTATACCTAAAGGCATAAAGTGGATATTCAAACCACCCTATGCATCCCACCATGGAGCAGGGTTTACGCTAGGATTTTTTCTTGCCGTCAAATGTCCGGAAATAATTTATTTTAATTTTGAAATTTGAAACTTACCGGTCATGTTTCAATAATAAGAATAATAAGAATTGTGTAGCAGAGTTTCCGTTAGCAGGTAATTACCGGACTATGACCGGATATGCTGATGTTTAAAACTCAGTTAATGGGAGTCATTTTCATATTGTTTCAGTTTATAATCGTAACAGATCGAAAAATTCAGATTCATTTTTCAATAAATGATGCGCTTCCACAAATAACAAACAACATAATTGGGTCAATATCAAATCCGTGTATCTACCGTCCAATTGCTTTTTCTTTATTAAACACGTAAACGGAAGAGCGTCTGAGAGGCGTTTTTGCTTTTTGCTTTTTGCCTTACTAAATGGTCAAATAGTCCTTGGAGCAAGGGGCGGGGCGAAGCTCACGGAAGTGATTTCAAAACAAAAGCACTCGTTTGCTAAAATCACACTTTGAATCACTACAGTATCCTGCTGAAGGAACTGTGATTATTATAAACAAGGGGAATTTAGCGATCACAACGAAAACGGCCAAGACACATATTGAGCCCAGAGAATGGATGTTATTAAGGGCTGTAAATATAATAAGCCTCTGTCTAAAATGGACAACATTGTTAGGAGATTTAAACTATACAGCGATTCTGCACTGCGGTCAACTCAGCCGCCTCTCGCGTTTGTTTTTTCAAATCAGCTGCTCTTCATTATTCCTGCTATATTTGACGAGTGATACAAATATTTGTTACCACAAGTTCTTAAGGAAACTGACACTGTTGGACTCGGTTCTAATTTGACTTCTACCAGAAATAAAATGAAGTACTTTTACTGTGTAGGGGAGACCAGGGACAGTTGTAACACCTTCAATATCTCCAATTCTTTCACACACAGTGACGTCACGAGCTACCCACAATGCAACGCGCGCCATATATATATATATAAATACGCCATTTTCCTGGCAAAAAAAACTTTTTTTTTTCTGAATTAACGACCGAAGAAATCGCTGCATGTCTTCGGATTACATCTCTGGACTTGAGGGCCGTGCTCTAGGTCGTTACCAGCGTAAACTAGAGCTGTGTGGGTTGTCCGATTGATTGCCCTTACAGACTGCCTGCAGATGTATGGCAAAACGACTCTCGAAAGTGGCCTTCGGTCGATTTTGGCAGCATCTACGTCTATCTTCTGGAAACACCAGGTGAATACCCCACTTGTCACGATAATATTATCATGCCAATGCATATATGTGGTATTTTAGAGTTGACTAGATATTGATTAAGGCAATAGACCTTAGAAATGGTAGATACCGGAAGTACGGTGTCGCCCTCGGCCCAAAACCCGTATGTGTGTGTGAAATAATCACAAACAAGCTAGAGTGATGAAACTCACTCTGCACATGCGCAGTTAGATGGTAAGATCGCTGAGAAAAAAAGGAGCCATGTTTGAATTTATCGCGTAAGATATCAGTAAAAGTGTGTTTTTGAGGTAAAATATTAACAAAAATGATATGATGTATTTTTTGGATACTGTCTTGAGTTCAAATGTCTAGGAATCCAAACTAGTATTATTAGAATCACTGTTTTGTAAGCTAAAGATATAACTAGCTAAATATGGGTCAAGCTAGCAACCAGGCAGGTTCACAGGGGGTGGAAGCAAGACTGGTGGTCCTGGGACGGTTGTAACGGGACGGTTGTAACATGGCACATTTACAATAATGGCTCATTTGCTTGAATGATCAATTGTTCATTCAAGCATACAGTTGTATTGTTGGTTGGTGTGCATTGTCCCTGTAAAAATAAACAGAATATAATACTTTACAGTAGGCCTAAAGTGTGTGCGTGTGTTTACAGTATGCCAAATGTCAGAAAGAGGAAGACAGGCAGGGGAGTGCCACTTGCTCTGCTGCAGAGAGTCTCAAATGAAGTTGAGAAGGGCAAGTCATTCAGGGAAGTGGCAAAGTCCCTGGATATATGCCATGTCACCCTATACCGGTTCCATACAAAGAGGCTGAGTTTGGAGAGTCAGGGATCACAAACACCCACAAGAGTAGGCTACTGGACACCAAAGAAGGTGTTCTCAACAGAGGAGGAGATGCTTTTGAGAGACTACCTGATGGAGGAAGCTGATTTATATTATGGTCTCAGCTCAAAGAAGGTAGGTCTACATAATTAAGGTAGAAGCACCTCTCAGAGAACAGTTTAATTCTTCACAGAGGATGATGCTGTGTGTTATCTGTTATCCTGTTCATTGTTCATTGTTTGTTGGAGGATGTGTGAAACCCCATTCAAATCTTGTTGCCTTAGAATTTGACAGCTTTCCCTATTTGTTGTCATGTAGTGTGAAAAATGTAACCGTTATTAACATGTTACAACCGTGCCTGGCATGTGTTACAACTGTCCCTGTACACAAGGACAGTTGTAACAGTTGAGTTTTTAAAAAAAATACATTTTCCAACCTGTACTTATTTCATAAAAACATCTTAAATACATTGTTTCAGTAGCTGACATATTGATAATGTATAATATAGCAAAATGGCTATCCTATTGTAAATGGTTTTTTACTTATTGGGGAAAAACCCAAAAAGTGTTGCAACTGTCCCTGGTCTCCCCTACTTTGTGAGTTTGACTCTGTCAAATTCCCCTCCATAATGCTTGTTTTTCTGTTATTTTTTATGAATGATACAAATATAATTTTACCATTACTTCTTAATGAAATTGATACTGTTTGACTTTGTATTAGCCTAGTACTACTACTTGTACTTTTGCTGTGTATTTTTTGAGAAATCCTCTGTCAAAGTCCCCTGCTGAGAACAAAATCAAGCTTGATGAGGGAATTATTTTTTGTTGCCATTAGTTCTTTGTGAGATTGATCCTGTTGGACTCAGTACTAGTGAAACTACCCCCACAAGTACTATGAAGTACTTACTGTGTACTTTTCCAATAATCCTCTGTCAATGTTGTAAGGGAAACTTCTGTGTAGCAATGCATTGGGAGTCACCGACTCAGGAAAGAGACACGGTAGAGCAGGAGCTTTGATGTCAAACACTGGAGGTTTATTTGGAGTTACGGCCGGAGAGTTCACATCACAAGTCACAGCAGTCACGGTCTGACTGCACGGGTGGTTGCCACGTCAATTCTAAAGAACTCTACCTCAGACCCCTGTATTTAGCTAGTTCTGAGAGCATCATCAACATGCTGCATAACAAGATAAAATCATAACACCTCTATCAGCTGACGTCAACAGGCAGGAACATAGAATGATAACACCTCTATCAGCTGACGTCAACAGACAGGAACAGGGAGACAGAACACTGAGAGCACAGCAGCCAAGGTTACGAGGTGCGTGTGCTCAGTCAGGACAGTTTGAACTGATAAACTGGGTCAAAGTTATGGGCCTTGGAAAATATTCCACAACAAATGTCCCCTCCTGAGAAAAAGAATGCATGTTTCTCTGCTATTTTGAATAAACGTTTAAAAAAAAAAACTTTCTTCATGAGACTGATATTGTTAGACAGAGTATTTTAAGAGGATGGTAGACTTGATATTAGTAATACTTCCAGTCAGTAGTTACTCCGGCAGCAGCATTTTACACCTTGGAAAGTCTTTAGAGTCTGGCCTGGATAGCTGGTCTATCCTTCAGCACACTGACACACTCTTGTCACTCTTGTTGGCCTCTTACACTGAACAAAAATATAAATGCAACACTTTTGTTTTTGCTCCCATTTTTCATGAGATGAACTCAAAGATCTAAAACATTTTCTATATACACAAAATAACCATTTCTCTCAAATCTGAACAAATATGTGATAGTGAGCACTTCTCCTTTGCCGAGATAATCCATCCCACCTCACAGGTGTGGCATATCAAGATGCTGATTAGACAGCATGATTATTGCACAGGTGTGCCTTAGGCTGGCCACAATAAAAGGCCACTCTGAAACGTGCAGTTTTGCTTTATTGGGGGGGGTCTGGGGGGGTCCGAAAACCAGTCAGTATCTGGTGTGACCACCATTTGCCTCACGCAGTGCAACACATCTCCTTCGCATAGAGTTGATCAGGTTGCTGGATATTGGCAGGAACTGGAACACGCTGTCGTATACGCCGATCCAGAGCATCCCAAACATGCTCAATGGGTGACATGTCCGGTGAGTATGCTGGCCATGCAAGAACTGGAATGTTTTCAGCCTCCAGGAATTGTGTACAGATCCTTGCAACATGGGGCCGTTCATTATCATGCTTTAACATGAGGTGATGGTCGTGGATGAATGGCACAACAATGGGCCTCAGGATCTCGTCACGGTATCTCTGTGCATTCATAATGCCATCAATAAAATGCACCTGTGTTCGTCATCCATAACATACGCCTGCCCATACCATAACCCCACCACCACCATGGGCCACTCGATTCACAACATTGACATCAGAAAACCGCTCACCCACACGACGCCATCTGCCCTGAACAGTGAAAACCGGGATTCATCCGTGAAGAGAACACCTCTCCAACGTGCCAGATGCCATCGAATGTGAGCATTTGCCCACTCAAGTCGGTTACGACGACGAACCGGAGTCAGGTCGAGACCCCGATGAGGACGACGAGCATGCAGATGAGCTTCCCTGAGACGGTTTCTGACAGTTTGTGCAGAAATTCTTTGGTTATGCAAACCGATTGTTGCAGCAGCTGTCCGATGCTGGATGTGGAGGTCCTGGGCTGGTGTGGTTACACGTGGTCTGCGGTTGTGAGGCCGGTTGGATGTACTGCCAAATTCTCTGACACGCCTTTGGAGACGGCTTATGGTAGAGAAATGAACATTCAATTCACGGGCAACAGCTCTGGTGGACATTCCTGCTGTTAGCATGCCAATTGCACGCTCCCTCAAAACTTGCGACATCTGTGGCATTGTGCTGTGTGATAAAACTGAACATTTTAGAGTGGCCTTTTATTGTTCCCAGCCTAAGGCACACCTGTGCAATAATCATGCTGTCTAATCAGCATCTTGATATGCCACATCTGTGAAGTGGGATGGATTATCTCGGCAAAGGAGAAGTGCTCACTATCACAGATATTTTCAGATTTGTGAACAATATTTGAGATAAATGGTTATTTTGTGTATATAGAAAATGTTTTAGATCTTTGAGTTCATCTCATGAAAAATGGGAGCAAAAACAAAAGTGTTGCATTTATATTTTTGTTCAGTGTATGATGCTGCTGTCTTTTAAAATATGATTATTTCTCTCCTAATTCATTCCTTGCAGATACTTCCATCAGTCCCAGTCATTGTACTTTATCAACTCTGAATCTTGAGGTGCTTGAAGAAATACACACTGGCTAAGCCGGCCAGGTTATATGCCTTTTTTGGAGCCCTTTTTTGCAATATCACTAGAAGATGGACTTTTATTAATCCCTCGTGGGGAAATTGTTTTTCTGCATTTGACCCATCCTAGTGTTAGGAGCAGTGTGCTGCCATTTTGAACGGCGCCCGGGGAGCAGTGTGGGGAACGGTGCCTTGCTCAGGGACACCTCGGTAGCACTTGGTCTTGCCGGGACTTGAACTGTCACTGAACCTCACTAAAACGTGGTACATGAAACTGAAAAAGGCTGTAACAAAACACAGCTGCTGCTAGTCAACAGGCGCTAACCGCTAAACTAACCTGGTCTTCTTTACACACACTACGCTAAACACTACTTTAACACGCTGCTAGGCAGTATAACTAACACAGAGGATTCACAGTAGGCCTATTAACGAGCACAACGAGTAAGCACAGCAAGAGGCTAGAGGCGTCTGTCTCACAACACAGAGCCTTTCGAAGGATCTCCGTCCCCGGCCTTTGTACTCCTCCCCCGGAAGATGTGCCGGAAGCAGGTAATGACATCGGGGCCACCGTACAGCTCATTTGCATACACACACAACAGAGTTAAGAGGACCAGGAAGGCAGCAGCCGTAACACTCCCCCCCTTAAGACACAAACCCACCGGTTTGGTGAACCTAAGCACACTAACGAAACGGCCTAATAACACACATTCTAACATCACTAAATAGGGGTGTAACGGTATCCGTATTCGTCCCGTACCGTCACGGTTCGGACGTCACGGTTCGGCACATGCAGTCACACGGCGATTACGCCTTTTGTTACGAGTGGGAAAAAAAAGTCTGTCACTCAGGGCAGTATTATACTATATATAATCCAGGGGGCGGTATTGCGCCTAAAAGCCAGCCGCCCGTAAATAACAAATGAAGAACAAGAACATAACACAACAAAACGAATGAAGAAGAACAGTTAGTAGCTATGGCGAGTTCACACAACACACAGGAGCTATAAGACCCACCTGCTTCTTTTAAATCAGGTGTGTGGGAACATTTCGGGTTCCCTGTGGACAACAACAATGATGGGGTGTGAGTTGTGGATCGGACTAGGATGGTGTGTCGGCGTTGTTCGACAGTGGTGCGGTATGCTAGTGGTAACACGTCAAACATGCTCAATCACATCCGAGTCAGTCTCAGTCCCCAGCGAGAGGGTTTTCTCGACGGCAGGTGACATAGTTACCGCCAACAGATCTGCCCTCACTACTGACAACGTAGACAAACTCATCTTTTTGAAGAAAAAACTTGAAAATAGAGTAAAGCTTGAGTACCTTTATTTAGGCATAATGGCCTCACACACTCACAAGTTAATTACACATGTTAGACATTGCTCCTAAAGGTACAGATTTTATTTTGTTTTATATTTATCATTGTATTTATTTTATATTTTGACATCAGATGTTATACAGTTCTGTATTGCCTTTTATTGATTGTGATTGAAACACTTTCTTATGATTTATTTAAATATTTTCAAGACATTATTTTTAGTTGTACAGCTTATTTAACCTTTTTGTTTGACATCAGCCAATATAAATAATATGGCCATCTGAGTGTGTGTGTTACTGTTTGTAGTTTGTTTTTAACTGTGTAATACAGTTAATGATTCCAAATGTTAGAGTTCCTTATTTTCATACCAAAACTTGCACTACTGTTAAAAAAAAATGCATTTGGGACTTTTTTTTGCTTTTCCTCGTTGTACCGAACCCGTACCGAACCGTGACCCCCAAACCGAGGTATGAACCGAACCGTGACTTCTGTGAACCGTTACACCCCTATCACTAAACAGACATACCTAATAACACCCACTAACATCACAAACTCAACCTGGACAAAGCATCGGCCAACACATTCTCTGAACCCTTTAATGACGGGTGTCTAATATTGTAGTCCCGCACAATCAGAGCCCATTGCATGAGACGCTGAGTGTGCTTGGACACGCTGGGGCAGAATATGAAGGGATCGTAACAGGTAAACACTACAATTAGCCAAAGGCTGGGTCCAACATGAATCTTAACATGTTGTAGAGCTACAGATGGAGCACTCCAGATCAGACTCAGATGGGTGTGTCCCAGTCAAAAGCCCAGCGGATGCCAGTGGCTGGGGGTGTTGCCAAATTGCTAGAGGGCGTTGCCCAATTTCCCCATTTGTTCAATTACAGGATTTAACCACGAGATGGCGCTTCATTCACAAAATACACAAAGACAACTGGGTGTTGATGAACTGAGGCCCATTCCCAAACCGCCCCCTACACCCTACCCCTCCGTTTGCGCGTTCACGCGGAGGGTCCGCCATATTGAGGGGTAGGGTCGAGGGAGTGGTTTGGGATTGGGCCTTAGTCTGTTTGCAAAGTTTGCAGCTCTGCAGTTGTGTTTGCTGAATACTGTAGCATTTAATCACTTATTTGGTACTCTATGGTTTTCACAGCTACTATAATGAAAAAACATCAATATTTTAGATCAAATAAAGTATATAGTTTGCTTTATGCAGTATATTTCTTGTAATATTGTTGGGGTGTTTTTACACAGTACAGTAGATTGAAGTAAATCAACTTATACATTAAGATAAGATAAGATGGACCTTTATTAATCCCATGGGGAAATTCAGTAGTTCAAACAGCAACAGGGTGAGAGTGAAAAACAGGACAGCACAGATTCACACAGATTAATAAAATCAAAAATAAGATGAGCGATACAAATAATAATAATGAGAAACTATGAAATAAGAAATTAATAAAACTAAAATATAATTATCATATCATATATTATAATGTATTGTATTATTAAGTAATATCATACATTAACCCCATTATAACAGATGCCACATTGAATGGATGAACACATTTATGCATCAATAATTACAACAGAGTATTTCTAAATACAAGTTGTAAAAATACTTATATGTATTTAATATTAACCCTTTGGAGTCGACCGTCACGCCGGCGTGATCAGATCACATGACCTGTGCCGCATAAAAACAACAGTCCGGACAACATTGCCGTGTGTTTCTGTCGGAAGTACTGGCTTGAAACTATATCCCAGCCTTTGTTTCATGCAAAAAGACCCAGTAAACACGGAGATACGATGATATAAAGTTAATACATTTCAGAAGTATGAATAATGGAAGCACATATTTTAATATCTTCACCGTATTTGATCATTTTACGAAACGGAAAATACTGGAAACTGTAGATTCTGCTCAACAGGATGTATATGTGTATTTCTGTCGAAAGTACTGGCTTGAAACTATATGCCAGTCTTTGTTTCATGCAAAAAGACCCAATAAACACGGACATACGATGATATAAAGTTAATACAGATATATTTCAGAAGTATGAATAATGGAAGCACATATTTTTATATCTTCGCCGTATTTTATCATTTTACGAAACGGAAAATACTGGAAACTGTAGATTCTGCTCAACAGGATGTATTTACCAGGGAGGGAGGGGGTGAGGTAATCAGGTAAACGGAGTGATACGAAACGAGACGAAGAGAGACGGTGGGAGACTGCGATTGAAGTAAAGTGACGGACAAACATTGAGAATTTAGATATAGTTAGATAGATTTAGAGTTTTGAAGATTCAACTATGATGAAGAGAACTCTGAACGTGAGTCAAACTTTAAGCTTGTTTTTTGACACGGAGGAGGAGGAACCTGTGATGTTGCCCTCTGTGTCGTATTGACAGAAACCGCTTTGAAGCGTGGCACAGATAAAGACAGAAAAAACTGATTTTTGTACATAATGTGTATATGTATATTTTTATTATATTTATAATAACACTTTTGCCTTATCAGAATGAAATCCCATGCTACCTCAATCAAACTTTCACATTATCATAGTGACATCCCATGTATATATTTCCAGCTTTTAAATGGTTTCGTTGTGTATGTTTGTGTTACCTATATGAAAAATAATATCATTTTCAAAATCTGTTTTTACGTTTTTTTGTTGTGATTTTGGGTCCAAAATGTTCATATAGTAGAAGATCACTGCTCTAAACAAAGTCAAAAATCCTACATCCAAACGAAATAAATATAATGAATTATGATGAATACGTTAAGTCTTGTTCATTGTTTTTCACTTTTATTAAATGTTTGATATTTTCGGTGGAAATGGTGGACTATCGGATATTCAAAATGCAGCATATTTTCACTCTTACACACATATATTCTCCTTTTACATACATACATTTTCACTCTTACACACATATATTCTCCTTTTACATACATACATTTTCACTCTCACACACGTGTATATACTCACACATTCATACATTTTGCTCTCATATTATCATATTTCAATGCACACATTCATATATTGTCACTCACACATTCATGCATTTTGTTCTCATATTCATATAATTTAATGCTCATATTTATACATTTTGCTCTCATGCGAAATCTACTAAAACAAAGTATGTCATGGTAGTGGTCAGCTGTTAAACACAAAAGTGTATCTTAAGGGCTGTAAATATAATAAGCCTGTTGTCAATTTTAGACACAGGCTTATTATATTTACAGCCCTTAATAACATTCATTTTCTGAACTCAATGTGTGTCTTGGCCGTTTTCTTTGTTCCAAGCAAACGAGTGCTTTTTGTTTTGAAATCACTTCCGCGAGTTTCGCGGGCCTCCCCCCTCGCTCCACTGACCATTAGACCATTTAGTAAGGTAACAAGCAAAAGGGCAAAAACGCCTCTCAGACGCTCTTCCGTTTACTTTATTAATAAAGAAAAACAAATGGTCCGTAGATACACGGACTCATATAGCCTATGTATGTATACTGTAAGGATAATGTATGTGCGTGAGAGGACCAGTATGAATTACGGGATAGAAATATGCAAACACAAACCTACAGACTGGGGGATGGGAGATCACAGGAGTGGGGGGGGGGGGGGGAGAGCTGTGGAATGTGACCCTTGGGATAATTCCTCCACACATTCCGATGGCCAATTTGTTTTAAACAAAGAGTTCGCAACACAGGACAGCATGGGCAACATGGGGGGTGGGGGCTGGTGAACGGTCTGGTCAATGTTTGTAAACACAATCCCCAGGATGTGTCCTAATCAGGAGCCGGGTAAATGAGAGACTAAGGAGCCCCCGAAAAACAGATCCCGAAATAGCTCGTCCTGGTTTCTGCAGCAGATAGGCCTACAGCAGGGATCACCAACTACATTTGTCCAAGGGCCAAAATGTATCCAATAGACACTATCGCGGGCCAGCGATTTTTATATAGTCCAGAATTTTGAAGTTGTAGACCGGGGGGGGGTATTGAGTGTTCTGTAATCAGTTACTAAATACTGAATACATGGCTCTGAAAGTAATCAGAATACAGTTAGTTACGTGTCTTAAACGTTGGAATCGGGTCTACTTTAACATATTCAGATTACTTTTAGAATACTTTCTTTTTCCATAACATATGGGTATGTTTTGGTGAACAGGAGACACGTATTTTACTGTTTTAATGGCTTATCAAGAACTCAACCACAACATCTTGGTGTCGTTCTGGACAGCTCCCTCTCATCTGCACCACACATAAAAAACATCACCCGGACTGCATTCTTTGTACTGACTTAAAACCTTTCCTTAGAATATGTTATGAATTGTAAGATGTCCTTGGGTGCTTTGAAAGGCGCCCCTAAATAGAATGAATTATCATTATTATTTATTATCTGAAACGATGTTATAACTTTTAAAACGTTTTCCAGTCACTTGACCCATGCATTCAGCAGCAGCAGGCCATTCACTTTGATTTGCTCCCGTTATGAAATGTCATCATTTCGACAATAAAGAAATTCTACATAAACGTTATCTTGCACATTTTATCTAACCATCTCCGTTTCTAACTTTCAATATATTTTAAAAGAGATCTCTCTCTCATCTGCGTGCGGGGGCGGGGCCTCACAGACGCGCTGCATCTCTCTCTCGCTCACAGTGTTGCCAACTTGGCGATTTTCTCGTTAAATTTGGCGGATTTCCAAACCCTCCGGCGACTTATTTGTGTCAAAAGCGACTAACGACTAATCTAGCGATTTATAATGGTGTTATTAGCGACTTTTCTGGTGTTTGGAGACTCACATTGTTCTGCAGTTAACGAGCCGCGGGTGCTGCCGTGAGCCCCGCCTCCCTCCCATAGTACTCACAGGCGCTCAGACTGACAGTTGCCTGGCCGCAGCAGAGCTGCTGCTGCAGTCAGAGCAGAGAGGAGACAACCACACTCCCCCGCGTCGAGACTGCAAATGAATTGCGCATGCGCCAACTGCCAAGCCGTCCTGGTTTTGAGCGGGATTTGAATGTAAATGTTTCTTCACTCACTTTCACACTATAATAAATAACTGCCTTTGCTTTGCGCCTCACACAGCCTCAGTCACTCAATCACCTCGTCCACTGTGTGTGTGCCTCTCTGTGACAAGCTAAACATCATGGCACAGTCTAAATTGTATTCTCAAAAATACAGAAAGGAGTGGGAATCAAACCCTGAGTATAAAGGATGGTTGAAGCCATTTATTGGAGATGACACACGGGCATACTGCCTTTATTGTAAGGGGGATTTCTATGCCAAACTGTCATGTTAAAACCCCAAAACATACTCAAAAGGCAAAGACATTTCTGATCTACTGTCGTCTGGATTTAACTCCGGTGGTTTCAAGTTTTGATCCTTGAAGGGTTGGGAAAAAATGTTGCCTACAGCCGCCATTACATGATATGCAAATTAGGCGATGACGTCATTTAGCGACTTCTGGCGACTTTTCGGACAGCCAATAGCTACTTTCCTTACTATGGAGTTGGCAACACTGCTCGCTCACAGACATGCTGCAGCGCTGTGCAGTGTGCACACAGTTCTGCCGGTAATGAATATTACATTTTGTGAGGACATTTTTCCACCAATAATTCCAATAAGTATTCCAAAATGTATTCACTTCAGGTTTACGAAAGTAACTGTAATCAGATTACTCGTTTTTCAAATGTAACGCTAGCTGAATACAGTTAGCCTACTTGATTTTTGTATTCTGATTACGTAACGCCGTTACATGTATTCCGTTACAACCCAACCCTGCTTCTAGGCTACTGTCCCGCAGCTCCTGCCTCTCTGTTGGACTCTGTCGCAGCAGGGCTGCTGCTGTGGTGCGGAGCGCACAAACCAGACTCTTCACAACGAAGGATCACTTCTTCTTCAAGGCAGGGAAGGTTTTGCAGTACGCAGTCTACTGTCCCGCAGCTGCTGCCTCTCTGTTGGACTCCGGTACTGCACACAGTAACCGCGCCGCAGTCACCCCTGTCGTGCGGGCCGGATGAGAATGTCTGGCGGGCCGGATGTGGCCCGCGGGCCGCCAGTTGGTGGTCACTGGCCTACAGTATGGTGTCTGTTATGTCCAGGGCTGCACATAACTGGTGCGCAGGTGCGCATGCGCACCTCCGCCAAAAAAAGAGCACCGGGTCATTTGAAAAAAGGCGCATTTGCGTACCAACATTGAGAGAGAGAAGAGGGAGAAGAGAAAAGAGAGAAGAGGAGAGAGAAGAGAAGAGAGAGAAGAGAGAAATATATTTGCGAGTTGCATATGAACTCAGGGCCGGCCCGTAGCCCTGGCGTTATAGATGTTCGCCTAGGGCGCCAGATCTGTGGAGGCGCTGCGCTGGCCGCTCTGGGAGGGAAACAAACATTTTTGACCGTTGGGGCTCATCCTAATTTTCGGCCTTGATGTAACAATATTCATAATTAAGTAAATGTAACACCCTTTTCACCCCGGTTACACGTTTTATTTGCCTTGTACGATGGGCGCTGTAAGTGATGAAAATGGGGGATGTTGGCTTATCTGGCGCCCGCAGCTCACAGCCAAAGTGCGAGTGAGCGTGGGAGAGAGGGATGGTGCACCGGTTCCGGCGCTGTTGTTATTAGCATCTGGTGCTAGCTGCTCTAACGGATAACAGAAGAAGATGTTTCTACAATAATGTGGAGGGAGAGTCCTCTCCAGTCAGACTGAGAGGCTGATAACTACAGCTCAGTGAGGTAAGGACTCTGAGTGTTTAGATAGTTCACTTTAGTCTAAGTTATCTCAGTGGGTCTCAAACGTTTTGATCACAATTGATGTAAACACATATTTCCAAGGCACTCCTTTATAATTATTGGGATAAACAGGTTTGAAATCATTCCAATGTATACTATAGGACAGTAACCAAAATATCCTTTAAAACTGGAAAGATAAAAAAAAAAAAGCATAAATAAATAAATAAATGTCAAGGTAAAATAAGATATGAATGAACAACAAAAATAAAATAAGTTACATTAATTTGTTATTGGCTATGGTAGGTTATTGGTTATGTTCACATACTTATTTGATTACATCCACTTGTCTAAGATGACAACAGAGACTTTCGACCCAAAACCAGCTGTTGACTTGTGGATGCAAGCAGCTAATCGCAGACTCAACCAGTAGGCCTACATCATCAGCTACCATGTCTGACAGAGAGGAAGACAGTGAGGAGAACAGTCAGGAGGGTAGTGATGACGGCTTGTAGGATTACTGGTCGTGCTAATGTTGTCTTGTGTTCACCTCTGCATGTGTGTTCTGTGTTCACCTCTGCATGTGTGTTCAGTGCCGTGTGTCTGGCAAATAAAGTCAAGACCCCCTCAAAAGTTACGGTTTATTTCATTTTAAGGATGAGCACCAAGCAACATCTCCAGGTGCTCCTTTGAGAACCAGGGCAAAAAAGTTATGTGCACCCCTGGTTATGTCAGTTATTTTAAATAAAACGTTGAAAACTGAACTTGAAAATGGTTTCCTCTTTTTATTTTATGTATCATTTTCGGGACGGGGAGACGTGTGTGATTAAAAATTAATTTGCAGAAATGTAAAGTGATCTAACTAAGTTCTATTCATATTCTTGACGGGAAGAGCAGTGTAAATGGGTGGCCATATGCATTTGAAAAGCAATATAAATCACACAGTTATTATACAATAGGCTATAAAAGCACCATCGATACCATTACCTTTATCCAATTCAAACTTTGGACGGGAAAAAAGGAAGGTGTACATGGTTGGGCTATACTGTAGGCCCAGGGGCGGCGGGTGCTGGAGGCTAGGGAAGGCTAAGCCTTCCCAAATATTTGTGTAACTGCATCCTGGTAAAATAAATATATAATGTCTTTGACATTAGCGCTGCTATGCAGCCACCTGTGCCCTGTACTACGAAGCCAGTTCAACAGACCCTGGATATGCTTGAGTTATCTTAACTAACCCTAACAAACGTGATCTCGCTAAACGGTCCTACGGCGCTGGTTATCAACTCGGTAAATCAAGCCATGGGTTTCTCTCTCCAGCTGAGAACGCGTTCACGTGAAAGGGGCGGGGTTAGCTAAATTTGACCAATCACAAACAGGGACAAGTGTACTGACAGCGCAACATCATACTGTACTTCATTAATGAAAAGTAAACTAATATTAGACAAATATGAACTTTAAACATCCATGATGACTTAAACATATAATGCAGGATACAAGCCACATAGTTGCACCTGCAAGGAGAATACAGAACAACTCGTTAAAAAATAAACTACCGAGTGTTTGAAAGCGTACAACAGTTTTATGATACTGCCCCATCTAAAACACGAGGGGATCTGACTTTATTACATTTGAGTTGAGTGTTTCGTCAACTTAATGTGTTGCTTAAAATAATACGTCTGCATACAGTATATGTGACAATGTAACTAAGTGTTGCACAGCCAGATACGGCTCGAGAAGCTGACTCAGATAAGGAAATATTGTGATATCGATGTGAGATCGATGATCTGATTGATGATGTGATGTCAGTGTGATATGAATGATAAGTGCGACACGTCGGCGTCTTCTCTGCATACGGCAGTTTAAACTGCATTTCCTTTTTCCTGTAATATGACTTGATAGATTTAAACTCCGCACACTGAGCTCTGATCGGTCAGCAGGTGGTGCTTTCACTGAGTTGATCTCTTTTCTATAGATGCCGGAGGCGGGCAGCGTCAGATGAAAAAAAAAGTTATTAAGCCTTCCCAAACCTGAGCCTCACGCGCCGCCTATGTGTAGGCCTACTGTATACATACAAAGGCCATTCAAGCTAGAGTTCTTCTGGAAATGTTCACATCAGGCACCTTCAAGTTAAACAATACTAAACAATTAACACAGTAGGCCTAAATTATGTGAATTAAACCACATTTATTTCATTAAAAATAAACGAAATATGATTTTGTTTGAATGATTAAATGTCATCAGGCAGCTTCAAGTTAAACAATCAGGTGCACACTTTAATGTGCCGCCACCTCCGGACTCGGCTTGACTCGGTTTAAAGAATGCACAAATGTGTTTAATCGTTTATGTCAGATATGTAGCCTACTAAGTAGCCTAAATACATTTGTTCCTGCTCAAGATTAGATTCAACTTTATTGTTATTGCACATATTGCAGGTACTGAGACAACGAAATGCAGTTTAGCTTCTAACCAGGGGTGCAACAAGCAGCGAAAAGTAATGTGCACAATACTACAGAAAACAATTAACACAGTAAATTATGTGGATTACACCACATTTATTTAGTTAAAAAGAAACGAAATATGATTTTGTATGAATGATTAAATGTAGGGTGAATTGCCCTAATGTGGGACATTTTTGCATTTCAGACTTCGGGAATATATTGCGATATGAAGCCGATACAATAAATCAAAATCCAGTACCATTCCGAAATCCCCAGTAATATTAGACACTAATAATACAGTAAACTATTAACACTGTACATATTATTGTTTGCCCGTGGGATTAGGATGATCGGTAGTGAGACCCGTGCTGCATTTTCCTCCTGTCGGATGTGATATAAAAACAAAGCGATTATTTTTGTTGTTGTAAACTCACGTGGATTAAACTACATGTATTAGTGCATTAATTTCAACTCGCGAACATATGATACATTAAATGATCGTGAGGATGATGATTGACAATCGTTTGTTTGAGCCTGCATGCATTTCCTGATCTAAAAACATAGCGATAGTTTTGTACTTACGCCAACGTGAATTAAACATTATTTTGTTAAATAAAAACATGGGGATGTTTAGTAAATGATTACATGTCTCTTATTTAGCACAGAATATGATCCTATCCGTGACATATGGATCTTAACAAATATCCGCTATATCAGATACCTGTAGATCAGCTGTTTATTTCACATGAGTTCCAGTGTGGCAGCTTTTTAATCACGGCTCCCCCTGGTGGATCCATTATCCTTTGCAGCTGGTTTCATTATAATTAAATGTATTTATCAAGGGGGCGTTTCAAGTCCTGCGGGGGGGTTTTCCTTTTCAGCAGGGGCCCACCCCGTGCCGATCACGGACCCCTACGGGTAGGCGTCTGAAATGGAGCGCTCCATCTGTAACACCAACACTAGGATCCGATAAACTAGCTGACACTCTAGGGTTACCGGGAGAGTCGAAAAGTCGAGAGGCTTGTCTGAGCCGGCGTGTTGCGCTGGTCTCACGACATCCTCACAAGGGGGAGCCACAATTTCTGGCTTCTCCTCGGACACAGCTTCACCTGAAGGCACCGGCACAATCACAGGATCAGAAAATGGGACATCAGGAACACTTTTACTCGCATGTGCGTGGGTATGGGTAATCAGGCCCAATACCTTTTGGCGGGGACATATTCTGCCGCTGTTCTTTACGCTTCAGCGCTGCACAGTTGGCGATGACATGTCCAAGTCGGTGACAGTAAAAGCACTCCCTCTCCTCTCTTGTTACATCATACACATTTGATGGCTGAGTAAATGGTGCGGCAGACACACTGCGTGACCTCTCAGTAGATACAGGGGAAAACACAGATTTATGCATTAACACATACTCATCGGCTAACTGTTGGAGCACCACCCAATGGCGGTGGTGGAAGGTTCACCTCTGCTCCGTGCGTCCCTTGATGACTGATGAGCTGGTCAAATTTATAAAAGAAGGAACTCAAAGCACCAGAATAAAGGTTAAACAATAATCTGTTTTAATGGTAAAAGCAACAATACACAATACAGAGCACTCTGCAATAGTACAAAATACAGAGTACTCCGGGCTCAATTCCTACCACCGTGTGATATACGTACCACGACAGCCAGTCAGAAAAAGAGCGCCGAGCATGAGAATATCAAAATATTTATACACACAAGTGGGGAGGAGTTGTCGGTTGCTCCTCCCTAGCTATTTGTTATTGGCAATTTCACTTCTGGGCGAGCCCTAGACCGTGAGCTGGTAGGTCTCCATTGGCCAGTTTCACTTCTGGGCGGGACCAATACAGCGAATCAGAGTTCTGGGAAAAAGTATCTTACTTCTGAAAAGAGCGTGAGAGCTTCGGAAGTAAACAAGGACAGAGTCAATATTTATCTTGCACCTGAATTCACTCCTTTACTTTCCCAAGGAATATTTCACACAAACTATTATTTCCCAGTCAATCAAACATTGTACACAGATATATTGGTGCCTGAGATTATATTGGCCCCAGAAAGAACCTTGAAAAGAATATGTGTGTGTGCTGGTATCTGGGTCAGTGAGTGTAAGTGAGAAGGTTATATATATAGGATCAGTGCTTGAATTGGAATGAAAAAGGTGCCAGTACTCTAAAATCAGCAACTTTTTCAAGTCAATTTTATATATACAGCCCACAAACAAGAATTTGGCTACTATAATGCTGGTGGGTTTGTCTCTTTACTACTGTATATTTTAGAAAGGTTCACTGTACTTAACATTTTTTATGATAGGCAGCGGATATGGCTAAAGCTCAGTAAGGTCAATATTAACTGAAAATATAGCAATCAAAGTCTAGATCTTCTGCTGAAGACACATGAAGCAGAGACCTTTCAGGTGAGAGCCCCTCTGGTGGTGTTCAACATTAATGACAAGGAAACAAAGCTCTGGTCAGAAGCATTTTTTATAAAAAGCTTTAACAAAATTAAGTATTCCTGTACATTTTGAATGCAATCTAACTTTCCAACTCAGAAAACGAAAAACGAAAAAGTGCCAAAAGTCTTCTCACATGGCTGAGCTGCTTTGCAATATACTTCACCACTGAAGAATACAAATATGTATAAAGTAAACTATGATGCAATCTAACTTTCCAACTCAGAAAAATGATAAAGAGCATGAACAAAGAACATGTAAAAAACAAATGCAAAATTTGCACAATCTAAAATGAGAAACTGTAACTGCAAGTAACAAAGTCTGAGCCATGGTAAAGAGTTACATTGAACACCAAGCTGATCAGATAACTCCCTGGTTGGTCTGAAGTCCTTCTATCTCCAGGATCTGTACAAATCGGCACATTATGCCAAAAGTCTTCTCACTGGGTGAGCTGCTTTGCAATATACTTCACATTGTTAGAAAAGGCTCCAGAAGGCCTTGGGGACATCAGTATCAGGGGCTGGAGCTGGACAGGCTCTTTCATCAGCACTTCTCCTTCCCTTTGCCAGCCAGGACCTCACATACTGTTCCGGATTGAACTGTCCTAGTGATGGTCCATTACATTTAATGAAAACCAGGCTGGACAGTCGGCTGACAGAGAGAGCATTCCTTTTTGCAGTAAGGATATCGTTCATGCAGCTGAATGCCCGCTCACACTCACTAGTGGAGACAGCGATGGTTCGGACTGCTTTCAGTAGAGGCTCCATGGCAGCAGGTGTACGGGATGCCCTGGTTTCCTTGTATTCGCGAAAGCCCTGAACAGTCTCTCTTCTGTCCACTTTCAGCACTTCGCACAAACGTAGCACCTCTACGTCCCCATACTGTACGTCTAACTCCTCTTCAGGCCAACTTCCAGGATGGATAACTTTCATGTCCTGGATTAGCTGATTGTCCCGGGCCTCCCGGCCATGTAATGGGATTTCTCTTGTGCTGACATGAGAGGAGGTTGTGGAAGTCATTCTGTGTCTCAGATTCTCTACCATACTGCGGAAAAACTGACCTGCATGAATCTGTACAAGCCTGCCATTCTCACGCAGGGCAACACCCTTGAAGGACTTCTCAGCTAGAGCTGTATAAACTGTAGTCATGTGTGGGCCAGGCATGGTGACCATGGATTCAAAAACTCGTATTTCTCGAGTTAAGAGCCTATCTGCTGTAGGCAGTGTCATCTCTCTTTTTTGGAGTTGCCGAGAGAGGTCGCTGAGCTCTGTGAGCGCATCGTACATCAGTCCCAGATTGCTGACAAACGTTGCAGATGTGAGCACATCATCCAGGCCCTTGTACTTTGCTCTGTCTCTGGAATCCCTGCTCGTGTCGTTTGCAGCATTTGTGAAGTGATCATGAAGCACTCGGTAGTTTTCCCAGACTGCTCTGACGCTCCTTTCACTTGAAGCCACCCAGCGGATGGACAAAACACGCCCTATCACCAGGAGACGCTGTCCGACTGCTTGCGCACACTGCGCTAACTGCCTCTGATTTTTGGGGGAGGCATGGAACAAGGAATAGAGTTTGTCAAAAAAGATCTGGAAATGATTGAGCCCTGAGACCTCCTTGACCACATCCCCAACTGCCAGCTCTAGACGATGATTGGAGCAGTGTCACACAAACAGGCTTGGGAATTTACTACACAACTGGGTAGCAACGCCTGTTCTCTTCCCTAGCATGACTGAAGCCCCATCACATGCAAAAGAAACGAAACACTGACCTAAAAAGTCCTCGTTAAAATCTCTTCCAAGACACTCCATTAACGCCTTTGTGATGTCATCAGCCGTTGTTCCATCCAACTCGATCAGCTCCCAAAAAAACGTTTCGGGCTCAGCATCAGCTAATGCTGAGTGTAGACACACAACAAGCACCGTTTTACCACTAATAGTGGTAGATTCATCGACCAAAACCACAGAGTTTTCTTTGGTTTTCTGTAATGTCTTTTGCCATTTTTTTCTTCAGCTCATGAGCTATGTGGTCGATGATTTCGCCACAGGTTTTATTGGAGTGCAAAACCCTGCCCACGTTCAGCCCATTCAGTTTCTGTACATTCAAATCAATTGGCATGTCTGTGAATGGCCGGCTATGTTTGCCAATTTTATATGCCGTTCGAAAAACTCTGATAGTGGTGTCTAATTCAGATTTATGCATAGACTGCACTTGATGTTGAATAGTTTCACGTGAAGCAGATGTAAGGATGTCAGCAGCTTTTACATGGGCTTGTGATTCTTTATGTTCTTTGATTTTTTTTATCAGGCTAGCTTGTTGTTTGCCCTTGTCAACACCCAAATGAGACACTGCACACTCACCCCATTCAGTTGACAGTTTCAGTCCTTGTCCAGTGTGTATTCCCAAAGATTTGACATCTCTGCATATCCGACATCCTAGCTTCTTATCTTTAAGAAGGAGCCATGCATTGGTCTTGCAAAAATATTGCACCTGGTCCGTTGTCCAGCAGTCAGGTGCATCGCTTTGCCCGGTGTTGGTGGTGGCAGTTGCGCCAGCAGCAGCTAACGTTAGAGGCTCTGGAGGAGGCGGCGGAGCTAGTGCTAATGCTAATGCACTAGAACTTGGAGCAGGAGGATCAACCAAAGAAAGCTCCCCATCAGACACAATTTCCAACACGGGCACAGCATTCTCTGTATTTGAAGTTTCTTCCGGCGACAACCGCTGTCTTTTTGCACTTTTATTAATCCACGCTAACATTTTAGAAATGCTAATTTGTGACGTGACTTGCTTTCCTTCTCTCGGGGGCGTGCCTGCTCTGTTCTATCACTCTACATAGCCACCCACTGGGTGGGAGTTGCACTGCATAAACACAACACACGTGCATCTAGGTAGGTAAATTGTAAAGCATTAAAACATGGTTTTACTAACAGTTTTCAGTATGTTGTTACTTCGGCATTATTATTATTATTATTATTATTTTGAAACGTGTATTACTATTAAATCACGGTCAAATAGGTTAATTTTGACATAGTCGTTTCCACCACAGTATTTACATGGAGAAGATAAGCCCCGCCCCCTCTCCAGCACGTTCTGTTTGAATGACAGGAGTAAACAGCTGACAGCCGCTGTGAAACTCCAGCGGTTAGAGCGATGAGAATGTCCGTTCGGCACCTCATGACGCATCTACTGAGTACCGGGCGGCTGTATATATATATATATGGATGTATAATAAGAACGGCGGGAGAGTGTTGAGTACTGGCACGGTGCATGAGTACCGGAGTACCGCCAGCATGCCGGTACTGAGCAAGAAGTGCCGGTACTCCATGGGTCAGAACCAGAAGTGCCGGTACTGCGTACCGGTGAGTACCGGCCCAATTCCAGCACTGTATAGGATTACAGTAAAACAGTCCCAAATAATACATGTTCACTTCAATACAGTTTAGAACAATATCTGTTTATTTTATAACACAGCAGCAGCAGATAGGGAATTTACTTTTTGCTCATTTAAGTAAACAACAATGTGCTCAGGCAAACATTTCTTAAACTCCTCCAACATGATCAATTCCCTCAGAGAAGAATAATCGGTAGCATTACATGAGGCAATCCACTTAGAAAAAAACATTCCCTTTTCTCTGGCGAACTCGGCGTGAGTTTGATTAGGACCCTTCACATGGTATCCAAACTTCTGCCGGTAAGCTTCAGGGACTAACTCATACACTCTGAGGATGGCAACCTTCACTGAGTCATACTGTAGGCTGTCCTCTAACGTGAGAGCCGCACCTGCTTCCTGAGCTTTTCCATGTAATTTACATGTTACCATCTGAGCCCAAACTTCAGCCGGCAACCGTAGTGCCGCTGCAATGCGTTCAAACGCACCAAAAAAAATATCATCCATCCATCCATCCATCCATCCATCCATCCATCCATCCATCCATCCATCCATCCATCCATCCATCCATCCATCCATCCATCCATCCATCCATCCATCCATCCATCCATCCATCCATCCATCCATCCATCCATCCATCCATCCATCCATCCATCCATCCATCCATCCATCCATCCATCCATCCATCCATCCATCCATCCATCCATCCATCCATCCATCCATCCATCCATCCATCCATCCATCCATCCATCCATCCATCCATCCATCCATCCATCCATCCATCCATCCATCCATCCATCCATCCATCCATCCATCCATCCATCCATCCATCCATCCATCCATCCATCCATCCATCCATCCATCCATCCATCCATCCATCCATCCATCCATCCATCCATCCATCCATCCCATCCATCCATCCATCCATCCATCGTCGGGTGTAGCAGTTCCAGCAGAGAGCCCCAAACTTTCTTTTCCCTGGCATCCACTTCAGTCTCACGGAAAACCGGCACTAACGAGATATTTTTACTCACGTTGACAGCAGGTGGATGATAAGAAAGTGGAAGACTTCCCCCGACATGGCCAAAAGCACCGGAGCCGCGCAGCTCGGAGTCTAGCTCCAGCTGACCAACACACTCTCACTCCCTAAGCGTCCAATAACGACGTTTGGTCAGTGTCCGTGGCGTCCAGTTGTGACGCTCCTAGGCTCCTTCAGCGTCATAAAGGGACGCAAATAGCGTTCAACTGATTGCAATGTATTCCCATCTGCGGCGGTATTTGACGCTCAGGGAAGCACGGCATTCGTTTGTGTCGGCTGCCCTTAAAGGCAATGTGAGCGTCCATTCCCATTGGATAACGGAGAATTGTACACCCGGAAGTAAGTATTCCTCTTACTGTCGATTGATTTTACAGTGATATCTGCACTACTCATCGACTAAAAAACACCAGATTATCCTTGTTAATTACACAACATTGATTGGTTTAAATTGTGTGCAATGCTTTTGTATTTTTCCCCTTCGATTCGGAGAAACAAATATTTTTTCTGAGTAAAGGATGGCAGAAAACACTACACTACCCAGAATCCCCAGCTATCGTTTGGACTACACCATGTGCTCTGTTTGACAAACCCTGTGATAGTCCTCAAGCTCTGTGATTGGTGAGTGTGCTCCGAGGGTTACGCCGATTCTCGAACAGCACTTGAAATGGGATGGAACCACGTCAGACTGTCCAAAACTGGATTTGAACGGGTCCACCGCGTCCCCCCCTCCCCCACCCCGTCCCCAGAACTACACATGCTGGCTATTCTGTTTCGCAACATGCTCTCCATCTATGGCACGTCTCTACTGGGAGTTGTAGTTTTAAAAGACGTTTTCGTATTTCCCATAATAAGAAGTTGCCAGTATTAAACTGTGTACATCCCTGGAGGTTTAGGGGATAGGAAACACTCAAATGTAAAACATATAATTAATAAATGGGTGAAAATTGCTTGTGCCCATAATGGGCAGCATTAATATATATATACACACATGCCAGCTAAGGTCAGAAGAGCTTTATTTAACAGCTGGTCTTATGTTTTTGACCCCTCCTGTTGTTAATAGATAACATTACATTAATTGATAAGCCTGAAACATGCACTTGTCAAGGTTCAGAGGCACATTTTGCAAATATGGCAGTAGCCATCGATCAGCTTAAGATAAGATATAATTTATTGATCCCAGGTTGGAAACATTTGCGTTACATCAGCATGTGTTACAGTTGTACATTATGCAGTGGTGTTTATTTGTAAATCATTTAGTATAATCACACAAATTCTGTGTTTTATATTTAACAATTCTGTGTTCTTTATGTATTGATTGTTCAATACCTGACAAGGCCGGAGATGAAATATCTACATACATCTTATAAGAGTATAATACATGATGTATAATATCAGTTAAAATAAGTGCTTCAACATAGTTAACATTGCTGGAGGTATGAACAAATATTGATGGATGTCTTGTAATGCGCTATTGAGGAACCTGCGACCCAAGTTTTTCATTCAATGCAGAACTACACCATAGTTGTGTAGGCCTATATGATATGTCAATAAACCTTAGAAAATCTTGAAAGGGATGTGCAAAATAGTAATTATATACAGTCTTTAGTGAACTATTAGTAGAGAATAACGAGTAATGAATATACTTTATAGGGATCCTATTAATATCTAATAATAAAAATAATGAAATTCAATAACATGCTTTAACCACTAGGTGTCCCTTTATATCAGCTGTGCACCTTTATGGTGTAAATACAGCCTATCTACCAATTGGATCAAATATAAAAGTCAGCCGAATTAGTGTTGATACTGCAAGGAGACGTATTGTGTGAAAATAAATGTAAGATGTTGTTTAATTGCTGATATATTTATGACCCACGTCACGTTTTCAGTTCCTCATGTTTGTCTAGAAGTCTTCTCATCAGGGCTCTATAAATAGAGAACTACGGCAGATATGTAATATTTAATGCAGCCGAACCGTGTATTACAATGCCGTTATGTGATGACTTTCAAAGAGAAAATCAAGCACACTCGGAATAAAGTATTATTTTATTTTTTTTAAATGTTTTCGGTCTGTTTCCGGTCTGTTTCCGGTATTTGTTAATGACGATGTGCTGTGAGATGTGAGACTGGAATTGCACAGGGGAAAATAACGTATCTTTAGATGCGGATTTTGTTAAACTAATATGTTTGCGCTGTGGATCAACACTATACCCTCATCCACCTACACTGGTTGCCGGTCAAGTCCCGCATATCCTACAAAATCCTCCTCCTTACCTACAAATCCCTCCATGCCCTTGCCCCCCAGTACCTATCGGACATCCTTCACCCACATGCCCCACCCCGGAACCTGCGGTCCTCAGACTCTGGCCTGCTTACCACCCCCCGCACCAAACTGCGAACCTACGGGGACAGAGCCTTCAGTGTGGCAGCCCCCACCCTCTGGAACGCTCTCCCTGCGGAGATACGCAACATCCCCACACTTGAAGCCTTCAAAAGGGCCCTCAAGTCCCATCTGTTTGCCAAGGCTTTCGGCCCCTAAATCGATCTGTTGTTATGTTTGTCTGTCTTTTGTTTTGTTATGTTTGTCTTTGCACTATTACTTGTGAAGCGACCTTGGGTCCCCTGAAAGGCGCTATAGAAATCGAAGCTATTATTATTATTATTATTATTATTATTATTATACATTGACGGGGAAGGGGGTAGCAATAAAGATAACACCATTAAACAGTTACACAACATAACAGATATAATATCGATAGCAGCGTCCCTAGCAACCTTGGTAACAATGAAAACGTCGCGATTTCCTGAAGTAATCTTCGTAATAATTAACAAACTAAAGATCATGTACATCCACTGCACACATAATCTGAAATAACAACTCATATTTCCCGCATCAAATGACATCAAAACGCATTTTAATGGCCAAACTAACTTTAAAATAGGCATTTTCCACCGAGAATAAGACGAAGTTCGGCCATGTTTTATTTTTCTGCAGGGAGAAATTTGAAGATCACGTGACATAGACGCCAGCCATTGGAATGAATGGTGAAAAAAAAACGGGTTTGTCAAACAGAGCACATGGTGTAGTCCAAACGATAGCTGGGGATTCTGGGTAGTGTAGTGTCTTCTGCCATCCTTTACTCCGAAAAAATATTTGTTTCTCCGAATCGAAGGGGAAAAATACAAAAGCATTGCACACAATTTAAACTAATCAATGTTGTGTAATTAACAAGGATAATCTGGTGTTTTTTAGTCGATGAGTAGTGCAGATATCACTGTAAAATCAATCGACAGTAAGGGGAATACTTACTTCCGGGTGTACAATTCTCCGTTATCCAATGGGAATGGACGCTCACATTGCCTTTAAGGGCAGCCGACACAAACGAATGCCGTGCTTCCATGAGCGTCAAATCCCGCCGCAGATGGGAATACATTGCAATCAGTTGAAAGCTATTTGCGTCACTTTATGACGCTGAAGGAGCCTAGGAGCGTCACAACTGGACGCCACGGACACTGACCAAACGTCGTTATTGGACGCTTAGGGAGTGAGAGTGTGTTGAGCTGACGTATCCGGACTTCCTTGTCGATTTCCAGCTTTCTTATTTCTAACTGGAACTGAAACTGCCTGTCTTGCTCCCTGTCTTTAGCCTCCAACTGAAGCCGTGCGAGACGGACTTTGAGTTTACTCCCTTCCCGGGAATCTGGACTGCCAGGAGGCGATGGATCGTAACGAGGCGGCGTGAACGGTGCTTTAAACTGCCCACCGCTGGTGCAGGCAGAATTAGTAACCCTTTCTTCACCAACTCATCCACTACTAAAGCCTTCAATTCTTTTTTTAATAATTGTTTTTTCACTGCGAGACTGAAATGTTGCGCTATCTCACTCAAATCGTCTTTGCGACACCGGTCTAGTTGCTCGTAAGATGGACAGACTAAAAAAGACTCCAAGTCGAAAAGTGCCATACTCAGCTAAATCGGCACACACTATTTTTAGCTATAAAAACCCCACTTATAACCCCAGGAATTAAGTTAATATCCCGGACGAACCCCCATGTATTACGTTCCCTACTGGGCTAGGGGAACCAAAGGGAAGCAACACAAACCAGAATGGAATTTGGTAAAAGTTATAAGTGGTTTTATTATAACTATAGTTTGTAGGAACAAAATAATAATAATAATAATAATAATAATAATATATTTTATTTATAAGCGCACTTTTCATTTGCGTAAACAAAACTCAAAGTGCTACAAAATTAAAAATGATAGGGCATATAGCCTGGCACCAACAAATACCGGTTGACAACAACCAAAATAAAGAGACTCCAAAAGAGAGTTTGACAGATATACACCGTAATAACTAGTACAAACAAGAAACAAAAACCTCACTAAAACGTGGTACATGAAACTGAAAAAGGCTGTAACAAAACACAGCTGCTGCTAGTCAACAGGCGCTAACCGCTAAGCTAACCTGGTCTTCTTTACACACACTACGCTAAACACAGAACACTACTTTAACACGCTGCTAGGCAGTATAACTAAACACAGAGTATTCACAGTAGGCCTATTAACGAGCACAATGAGTAAGCACAGCAAGAGGCTAGAGGCGTCTGTCTCACAACACAGAGCCTTTCGAAGAATCTCCGTCCCCGGCTGTAGGCTATCCATAGATCTCTTAATTTTGCTTTTAAAGTGCACCAGATTGATGATGACAGATCTAAAATATATTTTTCAAATATAGCATGATAGGTCCACTTTAAATCTCCTAACAATGCTGTCCATTTTAGACAGAGGCTTATTATATTTACAGCCCTTAATAACATCCATTCTCTGGTCTCAATATGTGTCTTGGCCGTTTTCGTTGTGATCGCTAAATTCCCCTTGTTTATAATAATCACCGTTCATTCAGCAGGATACTCAGGGATCACCAACTACATTTGTCCAAGGGCCAACATGAATCCACTAGACACTTTCTAGGCTACTGTCCCACAGCTCATGCCTCTCTGTTGGACTCTGTCGCAGCGGGGCTACTGCTGCGAAGTGCATACAGCTTAGCAGACTCTTCACGCTAACGAAGGATCACTTCGAGGCTACTGTCCCACTGACGCAGCTCCTGCCTCTCTGTTGGACTCCGTCGCAGCGGGGCTACTGCTGTGGAGCTACTGCTGCGGAGCGCACAAAGCAGACTCTTCACAATGGAACACTTCTTCTTCAAGGCAGGGAAGGCTACGCAGTACGCAGTCTACTGTCACGCAGCTGCTGCCTCTCTGTTGGACTCCGGTACTGCACATTACTCACGAGACGTTGGCCGTGTCTCAATTCAGGGGTTGTTGTATCCTTCGGGGTACGCAGCATACACGGTCCACGGAGGACCCAGCCCACGTAGACCGGGTAGGCTCCCTTACGAAAATGAACTATAGTATTACTATAGTATACTATAAGAGTTGTATAGTGTCCTATAGTAAGTTTGTAGTGTTCTGTAGTATTTTTCACCAGCTATCGGATTACTATAGTTTTTTCTGTAGTGCCATTTTATGAGCTATAGTAGCCCTATAATATTTCAATAGTAATACTATGTATCTAGATCTTTGTAGTATTCCTATATTATTTTAAATAGTATAACTATAGTATAATATATAGTGTTTCAGTCATTGTTTTTTGAACACACTATAGACCACTCCTATAGTAATAGTATGCTATTGTCAGTGTTTGTAAAAGTATTACTATCGTGTTTTTTTTTGGTGCTTCCGTATTATTTCTATATTATTTTAAATAGTACTACTATAGTATATAATATATGGTGTTTCTGTAGTTGTTTTTATAGTATCACGATACAGCGATTCTGCGATACTCGATACATTGCAAGACAATCATCTATGATACATCACGATATGAAGAAGAAAAATACCCCAAAAAAGGCAAAAAGCAGGTATTGTTTTATTTTTTATTTAATGCATTGTGGTGTCAGTTTCACCGATTTGAATTTACAACAAAGTGCATAGTCTTAGCTTTGGCCTCTTTTATACACACACAAACACACTGACTGCGACTTGTCGAAGACAAACCATCTGCTTTTATACACACAAATTCATTTTGATCAAGTAATCAAAGGCGAGGTCAGAGGTTTGTTTATGTCGGACGTTGAATAGAGAAAGTGGTGAGAGTTTGCTCTAGTTACCATGCAGTTAGAAATCAGCCTCAACAGCTGTAAAAGCCAGATGATTGGCATTAATAAATAATAAATAGTAATAGTATATAAATAGATATAAATAGTAATAGTAATACATAGTATATAATAAATATATACAATAGGCTATATTGTTATACCCGCTAGAAGTAATGGTTTGAGAGCACTGCGAGTGGCAGTTTACACACGCTAGATAAGCATTTCAATTCATCTTTATTGAGAGCACCGCAAGTTACTCTCACCGGCCGACCGTCTAAAACCGTATATATAACCGTATAAAACATACGGCAGGCTGTTTTCTAAGACGCGTGGGCACCCTGACAAGACCTAATCCCTTTCATTACTGTTGGGAAGAGGTACAAGCCACCTATCTACATACATACATTTACAACGGATATCGTTAAGGAAAAAAGCTTTGGTTCGCCTTGAACAGCAGTTCAACAGCTGATCCCCGCTGTTTTTAAGAAGACAATAGACATGAAAGCCGTGAGACCAAAATAAATAACGGAAGCTTTTGGCATATGTTTTTCAACGACTATGCGCTCTTGAAACACTTTCTTATTATTTATGATGTCATATTTTCAAGACATCCTTTTTAGTTTTACAGCTAGATGAAACCTTTTTGTTTGACATCAGCCATTATAAATAATATGGCCATCTGAGTGTGTGTGGTACTGTTTGTGGTTTGTTTTTAACTGTTTAATACAGTTAATTATTCAAAATGTCAGAGTTCCTTATTTTTAAAACTGAATTGCACTACTGTTCAAAAATAAATAACAACAAACCTGGAATTATGCATTTGGGAGTTTTTTTTGCTTTTTCTTGTTGTACCGAACCCGTACCGAACCGTGACCCCCAAACCGAGGTATGAACCGAACCGTGACTTCTGTGAACCGTTACACCCCTAGCAAACACAATTACATTTTAGTAGGAAAAATAACAGTATTTCTCCACAAGATTCATTCTTGAGTTTGACCACAGTGTTATTCCTTTTCTCTGACCGACGATAGTTTGTAGTATGAAAAACCATGTTTCCATTGACAAAGCGGTCATATGACTCTACTGTTTTGACAGGAACTGTTCTATTCAGAAGTTCTTCTACAGCTAATTTGATAGATATTGTCAGAACAAGTGAAGATGATTTTCCAAGAGTTGTGAAAGTGCCAATCCTTTCCTTTAAAAGTCTTTTGTCAGCAAGCTTGCCTAGAAACAAACCAAAATCAGAATGTGGGTCAAAACCTAAATTCAAAGTTGTTTGGGAATGTCACGCCAAAGGACAAATAGCTGGCAAATCTGTTTTGGGACATACTGGGTACCATTAAATAGAGTCTTTAGGAATCCATTATTGCTCTCAAAGTTAAATGACGATGTAGCCCAGAGAGGTCCCCAGTTCAGGACACTATCAGTTAGATGGATTAACTGATGACAGTTGAAAGAGACATTTTCTTGGCCATACAGTTGTCCCATCTTTACTGCAAAGAGTGTCAAGGCATTGTTAGCAAGTTGGAGGTCATGTGGTGATATTGATTCTTGTAGCAAAATGTGAATACTAAACATCAATAAGAAATAATGTTGCAAAAATGCAGGTGGAAGGATACCTGGCAGAATGCTGATGGAATAAAAGAGAAGGAATGCCCGCCACTCAGATGCCTTCCAGAACTTCCGAGTCAGCAGTGACCGTGGTGTTCTGACTATTTCTTTAGGTGGCTTCAGACAGAGAAGACGAGAATCTAGCTGTGCAATCTTTCGACCTAAATACCATGGATTCAAACAGTTGCACGTGTCCAACCACAGAGACATAAGCTGTCGGCACACACCAAGCAGCACAGAATGCATGTAATCGGGGACAAATCCCAAAACGATGTTGAACAGGGGAAGCATAAAAAGCATGGACAATCCTTTAACTCCATTTTGTGGGCTAGCAGATTGAACGGCCTTAACTGCATTGTCTCTGAACTCATTGTGTGTCCTCTTCACTTGTTGCTCTTCATCATACACATAAGACCTTATGAATCCCCTGCCCTTTGGCATAACCACACCAGTCACAACCATATTCCCCATTGAACTGTTTGCAATTCCGGAGTAGTGGCCTGGCAATGGCATCAGAGGAGCACACCAAAGAGAACACTTTGGAGGAGTGAGTGGTGTCCTGTCTGTCTTTCCATTCAAATGGGTTTTGGGCAAGATCGCAACATTCATCAATGAACGGTTTTAAAAATGTGTCCACCCTAGGTTTTTCAGGGCCAAACCAAAGTCCTGCAACCATCACATTCTATTTCCTTTGTATGCAGGGGAGTTCATTGATTGTAAATTGAAGTGGCCAAATTGAGTAATTTGAGGAGTTAAAGATTGGCACGCCATCACAGTTCCACAAGAGTGTAAGATCATCTTCAGCCAATTTACCTTTTTTGAGCAACTTTTGGTAAATCTTCCCATCCATCAAGTCATTAATGTTGTCATGTCAATGCCTAATAGATTTAGGTATTAAGTCTATACCATGGTTCTCAAGAGTGTCTTTTAGGAGGTCCTTCAGTGATATAGCCAAGAAGAAGTTTCCCCTTTTGGCACTCGTTGTCGTGTTAAAGGAGGTGCCACAGTGTGAACATGAGCCATCATCAGGATCTTTACCAATGTAATGTTGACAGACCTCACAGTAAAAATGAGCCACGCTTGACACAGCCGGATCACCGAAAAACTTCTTGAAGAGATACTTGGATGCAGGGACGAGGTTAGGGACGAGCAAATTTATTAAACCCAGTAAGTCACTCAGGGCAGCTCCAGTTAGATGATGACGCAGAGCAAAGATCATCACAGCTAGAAGGCCCTGCCCCTGTGTCACTGTTGCACCTGGATACAACATTTCTTCATTCTGAAAACAAATAACCGTAAGAAATATTCAGATAATAATAAAATAATAATAAATAGTAGTTAGATGGAATGGGTGAATGGTGGCGCTAGAGGAAAGGTGATGGGCTCACACAAATCAATAGCTTTCTTTCTCTAGAGGACAAGAATGTTAACTGCAAATTGTGAAAAAAATGTAACAAACGGTATTTGAGATACAGAAATGCTAAAATTGAAAGTTTGGTCTGATGGTTGCGCAAGAGGAAAGGTCATGGTCAAGGGTACCGCCTGGTGGACATAATGACTTCATGATTTATTATGTTATATAATATCAACAATGGCCCACATAACTCACCATCTCTGTGCCATCATCTGGCTCAGAATCCATTGCTGAAGTAGACCTACAGTGTGGGTTCACTGTGGGATCCTACAATAGGAACACATTAAGTAAAGCATCAGATATTTTTAAATGCCGAAAATACAATTTGGTTTAAGGAAGGATACATCCTCATGAAAACAAACATTGAATGGTTTGTTGGCAACGCTCCCTTTTTCTTGCAATCTGCGGAATACTTGTGTGCGTTTCTCTATGGGGAAAAAGGCAGCTGAGCTCAGAAAGATGGTCACTTCTTCAAACTAAAAAAGTATGATTTTATTCACCTGCCAGACTGCCACCACTACTCGCATATCATCTCCGTGAGTGTGTGTGAGTGAGTGAGTGAGTGAGTGAGTGAGTGAGTGAGTGAGTGAGTGAGTGAGTGAGTGAGTGAGTGAGTGAGTGAGAGAGAGACCATTGCAGTGTGTGTACAGTTTAGGCTATTTGACAGTGAATAAATGATGCAACTCCTGTGGCTTATTTGCTACCTGCTGCTGATTAAAGTGAAGGCCCCTGTAGGTGCCATAACACTACTTAGCTCAAGTTCATTATTTGTATTATTTGTAGGTGCCATAACACTACTTAGCTCAAGTTCATTATTTGTATTATTATTAACGTCACCTTTATTTGCTTGTTGAGCACTTCCGGTAATTGTCACATGGGTGTGGTTTGGTTTATAAGTCACCTGTTTGATGTCGAGTGCACATGACAGAGGGTGAGCTTGTGCTGTCATTTTTTCTGTTGACTGTTTTGTCCATAGTTACTATGTTTTGATTTTGTTTATTAAATATCCTTAAAACTATATTGCTTCAACATGGACTTTCTTTTCGAAAACGCGTCACAGTTTAAAGCCAAGTTTAGCCTCTCGGCGACTCAAATGTAACTGGGGATTGAGCCGCCACAGCCCCAAAGTCTTTATTTTTCTCATTTTAGTGACAAGCCGCTAATAAGGTTTTGCTCTCCAAATAACTGTTTTGAATTAGGACACTTTGGTGGTTGGTAATGCTATTTAGGCCATCCAGTTATTTTAGCCGGGCCGGCTAAGATGATTGGTCGTGCTTTTTACAGTACTACGGCTCTCACAGATTTGTTGTCAAAGCACTTAAGATATTCATTGCTATCGGGATGTTAAGAGCATTCCATGGAATATAACAAAAAGTGTATCTCGAGCCGGTTTCTCAAACTTACCTACCCCACCTTTAAGCATAGTCTCCTCAATTGAACATTGAACTTGGGATATTTGGCCATCTTACCAGTCTTAAAATCATTTTTCATTTCTAAATTGTTTTCATCTTCTCTCAAAAATAATTTAGTCCAGCAATCTCTCTGAGGATATTGTTTGTGAGTGTTTGAGAGTGAGAGAGAAACAGGGTTTGCCAGTGTGTTCACATCACTTACCATCTCTGTGCCATCTTCTGAATCAGAAGAACTCAATTCAGATTCCATCATTGCAGGACAGTCAGAATATCTCATGGGAACCTGCAATGGGAACAGGATTAAAACCACTTGTGTGCAGAGGGCAAAATGTTGTCTGTATGTGTGTGGGTGAGGGGTGTGCAAGTGTTCACATATAACTTCGCAATTAGGAAGCTCTATTATAAGGAAGCATTTCATTCTATCAAATACTTTTCCTCATTCACGTCGTCACCATCTTTATTATTTTCTTTGATTGTTATGAATGCATTTCATAACGATCAGTGAAAACCAGTGTTAATGGTCATCATGAGTTTTTAAAAAGCATTAGGTAGATAGTGTATTCTGTCTGTTTGCATATCACCCTACTTTGGAATGAATCCTTGAACCAAAGACAAACTGAATGCAGACTTTTAAATAATATATCACAAGAACCTATTTAAGCTTTACACTTGTTGTTATGGAATTAATTTTACGGATTGCATTATTACACACGCGTAACAGTTGTAAATATGCAGTGGGGTTTATTTAATTTCATTTTGTATAATCACACAAATTCTGTGTTTTATATTATCTAACTCTGTGTTCTTCATTTTATTGAATGTTCAATACCTGACTGACAAGGTCGGAGATCAGTGGGCGGAACTTCTGAAGTGTGGTTGCTGTGCTCAGGAGATTATTGTTGTGAGGACTTCCCCCCCTATATATTGTGTCCCTCATGTGTCCTCTTCCCTTTTTGTAAATGTTCCACGCGAGAAGAGTCACTGAGGGAAATCTAATGTAAAACTGATTGCAGAAAAATACGCTTTGTGGACACAGGCCCTTACACCCTTCAAGGTTAATTAACGTTATATATATATATATATCATTGTTTGTACAATTATATGTACTTTTACCTATCCCCATTGTGTCCTATATTTTCTTTTACATTACTGCTTTGATATTGTCTTATCAGTCCTAATGTTATAAATACTGTAGACTCTAATAGGCAGACAGATTACTCTATGTTACAAGTGTATGCTTCTCCTTGTTGAGAACTGAGGACAGCAAAAGTTTTCTTTTTGTACACTTTTTTTGTTTCTTCATCATTATTATCATCATATATTATGTCAACAAATACTGTAAACTACTTTTGCATCAGCACACCTCCACTCTAGATGATTCCATGTTTGTAGCCAGTGTACAGGTTTATTTCTTCTTATACATTTCATGTATACTTACTATTTATGAAGAGCACAAACTGCTTCCAAAAGTCTACACTTCACATAGAACTTACCGTCTCATTGCCGTTATCTGGATAAGAAGTTGTCACTTGGTTCATCATGGATGCCTATGACGGAGTACAGTTTTAAGAACAAGACGCTTGTGCCTGAGACATTGCATGTCTTTATGATCACATAAGGACAACTCACCATCTCAGTGTCATTGTCCTGGTTAGAATCCATTGCTTCAGTGGAGTGACATTACCTTGGGTGTTGCATGGGGTCCTTTAGGGAAACAGACAAGCACAGGGATGCAATCTTAAATGGGTGAAATAGATAACAGGGATCCTAGGCCAGGGATAATGAAAATATCAGGCTTGCTACTGCTTTAAGCATTATAGATGTAAGCCTTTTTTAATGCCACTCAGAATTAAATTTAATACCAATTTTATAAAAAACTAAAATCTAAAAAAGCAAGCAAGGACATCAATTACTTAGGGTTCAGGGGTAGGTAAAAAGTCAGCAGTATAAGCCACATAGAAGTGGAATCATCTGAATACTGGGAACCTGATTAATTATACCTAGGAAAGAAACAAAACACTACAGCTAGCTAACAACACTACTAGCTAGCAACACTACAGCTAGCTAACAATTATCTTGCTACACAGTATGAGTCAAAGAAATATACTCATAATAAAATATATTACTGTACATTTGCTTTTCTGTTGAACTCTGTCTGTCGTGGCAGACGACCCTCGGACTGAATCCATTTTTTATATGGTCCTCGTATCACTCGCGGTGCAGGCATGCTGTCAATATGGAAACTATGAGCGCACTCAGCGCAGTGCACATACGGGTGACTTCTGCTCTTACAGCCAGGTATGAAGGGTACCGTACTAGCCAATCAGAGGGAGAGTAGGGCGGGTCAAGCGGGAAAATCTGAAAACAACCATTATCTCTTCATCAAATGATCAAAGACAAAAATAAAATGTATGCCCTTGCTTATTTTGTGGAGGAGAACAACTACGAGGTCATACCTACAGATTGGATAGAAAATGTTGATGACAGTTTTGACGACATGGAAGAAGTGGAGTATGTGGTGAATTGGCGAAAGGGGAAGAGTGGCAAGATCATCAGATGTCCAGCCACGATCGTAGCTGCCAATGGTAAGCTAACTAAGTTAAGCTAACATTTGCTATATATTATCTATTGTTTTTACGTTACACAGATGCTAGCTGGCTAGCCCTTTCAGTTATTGCTATAATGTTAGCTAAATAATTAATTAGTATATTAACCAGGGATTTTTCACTTCCAAAAGCAGCAGCCAAATTAAGCCATTGACAGGTGAACTTTAACAGTTGCTATCTTTTGGTTATTCAACATTCATAATTTAACTGTGCTCTCCAAATATATTAAAAGTAATGTAGACAAACAGACAGTTTATACAGTTTGAAATGTAACTGCTTTTCAAACTGTTACATTTGAAAAACAGTTAAATAACCCAGAGCCATAACCAAATTATTTCTGAGCGTCTTTAACAGCGCGTCCGTAACAACGTGTCACGTGTTCTGAATTGACCAATCAGAATCGAGTATTCTACTAAGCCATGTAATAAGTATATATATTCCAAATATAAGTTGCGCAGAACTATTATAAGTCATACAGCAAGTTAAAACGTTTGTATTTTTTCTTGTGTGTGTGAGAGGGTGAGAGAGAGAGAGAGGGGTTCCTACAGTATATGCCCTTTCTCACCAACGCAGCTCCTGTTCTAGCTCCTACTTTTCTGGTTCGGAACCGGTTTTATTATAGGCCCCCATTTTGTCCACAGGCCAACTGGTGCTGCCGCTGCATGACGTCACCGTTTACGTTGCTAATTTTCTCCCCAACGCCGCTCATAACAACAACGGGGGACTGCGTCGGGTCAATGATCGCGTTACATTTAATCATACGAAGCCAGATTAAATTAAATAACTACTTCTCCAACCTTATACTTTTCTCCAGAGTGCCGTGGTTCATTGTTTATTAATGTGTTTTCAGCGGCATTTACCGAGTCGGAGTTTATTCTCCCGTTAACTGTGAAGAATATATTCACTGTCTGACTGTCAAGCAGCTGATACATAGCAAGTTCTGATAATGACAAATATAATTTCTCAAATTGTCTTTTTATTTATTTATATACCCCCCACCCCATTGCAGTGGATCGACTGAAGATGGTCGAGCTGGCCAATGGAGCAACGCGATCCTCCTTGGAGAAACAGAAAGGAAGGGGAAAGAGGGAGAAACGTAGAAATCCCAACTACGAGGCTGTTGAGGAAGAAGAAAGTGTCATGGTATAATTTTAGTTTTCTCTGTGAAGGCTATCCCCCTACACCTTAACTAAGACCCCACGACCGTTTATTTCTTGGACTTTTGTGATTTGAAAGTAACTTGTGTGCTATACTCAAAACAAGAGCAGTTTATCTTATATTAGCTGTCAGCATTGTAGGGCTCAAATATTGATAAGCGCATTCATTTTGAACTGTAATAATAGTACGTATATCTCACATTAATCAACACCTCTGTAGTCATTTAGAATTGTGTATTCCCCCAGGCCATGGGGTAATTTGTTATAATATCTAAATTGGAAATAGAAACCTATGTCAACCAGGCATTTCTTCAAATTGTCGTGATATCATTTTTGTAATTGAGAATTATAATTTTGAACTTAGTATCGCACCAAAGGAGAAATAATCTTGTATTGTTAAAACACATTTCTACAAGACATTATAATTGACTACATTCAATGACTATTTTTTTTTTTTCATCAAGGAGGACATACCAAAGAAAAGAAAGCAGAAGAAAAATTATTCGGAACAGAAGCAGCAATAAAACCTCCTCAGGAACATATCGGAGAAAGTAAGCAAAACTAATACTTGTTTAATTGTACTTGACTACTTTAGTCTTTATCTTAGATGGATAGCCCAAAAATATTGAGCGTCTTGAGAAGGTTTACGTAAAACATTTAATCCGTTACAGATTTATTTATTTTTAATTGTAAGAAATGAAACAAATAATCAAACTCTGTAATATGTTCTGATTACTTCTGTGCACTTTTGGGTTAACATACAGTACTTTGCATTCAAGATCCATAGAATATTCAATTTAATTACATTCCCTCTCGAAATGTGCAAACGGCATTTGAATATATTTAGCTAACCATAATTTCAGTTGCTAAAAAAAATAAATGGGGAACAAAGTAGTAAAATAATTATAATAATTTCTCTGAATGCCTAGTTGATATCTTGAGGAAATTAGTGAAAATGTTAGGTTGTCTTTGAGGTTTTAGGGTTAGATTTATTTTCATTTTGTATGTACACTGTGTCGTTTTTAAATGTACCTTAGACTTAAAGGTGGGGTAGGTAATTTTGGAGAAACCAGCTCCAGTACGCTATAATTTGAAAATACACAGCCGGAACAAATCTGCCTCTCAAATTTACCTACCCCACCTTTAAGCTAGCCAGAATATTTTGTAGAATTAATAATAATAATGAGCCTGATAGCATTTCAAGCATAAACATTGTGTCTGGTTTTTCTTGTGAATGTTTGTCTTTTCAGGCCATGCCTCTTACTGACACTGATGAAAGTGAGCTGGACCAGACTCTCTCCAAATCTGAGTTGCAGTCAACTGGACATCTCCAAATACAAAATTAAGGAGTTAAATAGGGAGAACATTATGTTAAGAAAGTCCCTCTCCCTTCTTCAAGGTCAGTTCCCCCCTTTTTGTCGGAATACACCTGAATATGAACCTGAATGTCGACGTTTCTTGGGCAAGACACTGAACCCCAAATTGCCCTCGAAAGCTTTGCCACCGGTGTGTGACTGAGAATTTAGATCATGATGAGCAGGTGGCACCTTGCATGGTTGCCAATGACTTCAGTGTATGATTGTGTGTGTGAATGGATGAATGTTGGCATGTAGTGTAAAGCGCTTTGAGTGGTCGGAAAGGCGCTATATCAATCGATTTACCATGAACCAATATGCCTATGTCACTGGTTGGTGTTTTGAAGGATGCAGCTGAATGATACTGAAACAATTTTGTTTTCTGCAATGTATTCTCAGAGCTGCCAAGTCTTTTGGATCAGGTGAGGGAGTTGAAGGACAAGGCACACCAACCCCGTAACATTCAGGACGGGAGCCAGGACAATGCAACTATGGGTATGCTTTGCAGATCTTGTAAAACTGACAATATTAATGACATTGGAGCATTTATAAATGCCTTAATTAAATGAAATAACTATGACATTTCTATGATATCTTCTTCACCAAGAGAAAGCTGGAACCTCAGGTGAATAAATCAAAACTGAGCACCAGGGAGCTGGTGACATGGTATGATCATGTTCAATAACCCCACTTACATTAATTTCCTTGCCAGCCATGTTGGGTGAAATTTTGCATGCATAATTCAATCATTAATACATTTATATGCTTTTCATGCTAGCCTAAATAGTGCTCAAAAGTCAAACCCATTATTGACTGCAAGTATAAAATATAATGTATATAAAATGAAATAGATTCATAGATTTTCTCCATTCAAGTTTGTGATACGGTCATATGAAATTGTAAGCTGAGAGTATTGTCACTCACACCCCTACCAATGTGTCTGATGTCTACTAGGTGGAGTTGGCTGAAGGAGTAAATATTAAAATAAATGTCCTTGCCCGGCTGAGCAAGGACCCAAAAAAAAAGGTCACAGAACTTATGTCGGTCTTTTTTACAAGACGATTGATGGCGTCCTCTTCTCTCTCAGGGAAGCAGACCAATGCATGGAGGAGTTTGGACGCTAAAAAGCAGCTGGACCCCAGCATCGTTGCGGCGATTGCCAGTGAGTAGACCTTTTCCTTGTCCCCCAGTAGCTGAATATGCCTGTATTATAGACGCGTTTGCAAAATTCTAAAACGTTTTCAATTCTGTTCCCCACAGAATATGTGCAGGAGAAGCATTCTCACTTCACTTTCAAGGACGTGACGAATGTGATGAGAACCAAACTTAATAATGAAAGCAAAAATCGGTGAATACTGAAATACCCACAACGCATGTCATGCACACATTTCTACATGTCCTCACTACAATATATTTAAAATGCCTTGATTGCTGTTGCTTTGTCAGACACATACCGGTTTATAAAGGCAGGGTTGTTACAGATTTTAGAAACATTTTGTGTTATATTAGTTTAAATTCTCATTACATCTCAACAGCAATCAATAAATCAAATGCTCTGACAAAAAAAAGAATGATAATCCGGTATCTGTGGCTGTCACAGGGCTGTAAAAAACGATATGTCTGTCATAAACTGATACAGTCAGAAATAGCTCCACTTGAGCTGCTTGTTACGTGTTATCTGTAAGCGAGTTGTCTTTGTGTGTACAAGGGGAGAGACAATGACAGCGGACCCGGTTGTGTAATTTGTGTTTTGTAATTGTATTCTTTTATATTCCTAATTAAATTACATAATGTTTTACTTATTTCTTAAAGGGCCATAAAAACAGAGGGAACCTTTTCTGGAGCTGAGCTGCTTTGGGATTCCCATGGAGACTAAAGTATTGCTGTTACTTTAGAGTTCCCAGTTGGTTTTCCTTCACTCCAGTTGTTCTGCCACCTGGAAAAAAGTTTTGTTTCTGGGCCTGAAATTGTTCTTGTACATTTAGATGCATATATATTTTACATTTTTTACCTTTAAGTTATTTTAGATAATTTTTGATAATAAAGCCCCTATCTTTCTAATTGAAACTGCTCTGCTTGCTAACTTCTATTTGTTGATACCATACTTACTATAGGGATGATTACATCATTATTAAAGCTAATTAGTTAATAATTAACTATAGATATACTATAAGATCACCATAGTCAACTCTATATAAGCTTTCTATATTATTTCTATGGTGTTTTGGGACACACTATAGAGAATTACTATAGTAATAACTATAGTAATTCTCTATAGTGTGTTCCAAAACACCATATAAATAATATAGAAAACACTATAGTGATACTACATAAAACTCTATAGTATTACTAAAGTAATGCTCTATAGTGTGTCCCAAAACACCATAGAAATACTATAGCAGTTGTTTGTGGTATTTCTATAGTAATTCTATAGTGTTTTTTCGTAAGGGCTGGACTGAGCGGCCTACGAAATGAGACGGTCTAGCCTATGGAGGGCTTCGTATGTACGTCACGTGATACGCGCTGTTCGGTTGCGCTGCTCCAGCAGCCTGCTAGCAAATTCTAACTCAGCTGAAAAGGATCCAGAAACTTTACTTTTACATTTTAAATTTTTTTGGAGATCACCGTCGGCGATGAATTAAAGAGGACCATGGCCAGGTAAATACGATGAAGCTGTTCCTTTAGCCCCCAGTAATGTTACATTAGTAAGTTAATCATATTATTTCATATTTAAAATAAGTCTTAATTTTTCTTTACTAATAAAACAATGTGTTTTTAAATTAACAAAAGCATGTTGTATACTGTAGATTGATTGTCAACAATATTAGTGTTCTAATCTTAATATCTGTGATTATAACAGTTTATATTCTCCTTCTTCCCCTAAACCTGCCCAGATGATATCCCACTGACACCAGGTCAGCACCTCCAGGTCCAGCAGCACCGTGCCCCCCCCCCGCTCTGTTGAAATACACAATTAAACATTTTCTATGACCTTTTTTTTGTATTAATAAAATTAAACTGAAGACAGTTTAATGACCTAGAGATACCCTATTATTCCACTGCTTATGTACACATGTTGTAAATAATGGTTAAAACCTCAGTAAATGAAACAAACAATGTGTTTAACAATTGCAATTTAATATTGTATTTTCATCTTATCACAAAGTAGAGGTAAGAATATATCCATCCTCTCTCTGCAGCTTCATGTCTTCTATTATTATAACTTTCATCATTGAGACAGAGGAAATCAATCATGTTATTTAACATCACCAGCAGTAACACAAATATCAGCAAAAGTGTGTTTATGGAGTTGTTTATTTTTATTATATGTGCAACAAGTATATAGAAGCAGCTGTTTGGGGAATCAGACAGACTCAAGCTATAATCGTTAGATATCTATTAAAAGAAAGGACACATACAAAATTAAACTCTGAAACTAAGACACAAGTCTGTAGGACGGCAGTAAGCAGAGGTCTGGGTGGAGGATGCTCCTGATCGCCGTTTTGCTTTCTCCAGCACCTCGGGGGGTCCAGGTGGATGGCAGCTCTGTCCTGATGATCCGCTGTGCACTTTTCAGATTAGGGGTCCTTCTCCAGCAGATCCATTTCTCCAGAATTTTGCTAATTACAGAGAAAAACAAGAGAAAAATAAAAAAGTGAATTAATCATATTAAACACAGGGTTGCAAAAGTATTATTGCAAAATGTAACTCAGCATTTCAGACAAACAATCCCTAAAGGATCATTTAAAATGATGTACTGTTCTGTTTTTTTAAAAACTGAGATGAAATGACAGTCACACCTGCATCCCTTTGACAGCACGGCACAAACATCAAGCAAAAGGCTACAGTCTATTTGTGATTGTCTTATTATTATGGGATCAGGATAAATTAAATACACTTTAACCTAAATAAAAGATGATCAAATCTGGTGGAAATATTGAAAATAGGCTTTTTTTTTGCTCTACCTCAAAGCAGCATGAGCTGAATAAAAAGGTTATAATGTTGTCCCAAAGTTTAATAAACAGTAAAACATTGGAACATGTCAGAGAAATAAATAAAGCTAACAGCAGCTACACGTCAGGGTAGCGTTTTATAAATCCCACCGTACTGTAGGCTATACCGGTCTAAATGTTTTCACTTTGGTCTATGTATGTAATATAAAGTATAACTTATCTATAACAGAGCCAAGATCTCTGTATGACTTTAGTAAACTTCTGAATTGAATAAAAAATAAGTGTAAACAACAGTTCAGTACGTCCAGCTAGCTAGTTAGCGTCACATATGTATCCGTATTATTTAACGAAAATGTACGTTTTAATGCCCCTTGGGTTTGACGTGTGTGACGTCAGTTAATTTAAAGTAAGTTAAAACCCAATACTCACATTTATTAGTGATTCCTCCGCTTGCTGCTGCTTTTAAATCCACTCTGCTGGGAGACCGGAAGCCATTTAATTTGAAAAAAACTCCCTCTTCCCTGCGCGCATTGCACCCTGGGATATGGTAGGCCGCGGAGTGTACATCAGATGTATCCTTCAAATTGGGGAAAAGTAGGCTGCATTCGTGGGCCGCATTCAGAGCAGTCTCGTCTTTTTTTTAAATTGGGACAGCCTTCTTTCGGCGGAAGTGACGTAGGCGGTCTACGAATGCACCCTTCTAAGGATACAACCCCTGAATTGAGACACGGCCGTTATATTCTTTCACACACACATACGGGTTTTGGGCCAAGGGCGACACCGTACTTCCGGTATCCGCCATTTCATGCGAGGTGCAAGCAGAATATCATAGTCTATTGCCTTAATCAATATAGTCAAATCTAAAATACCACATATATGCATTGTGTTAGGGATTTAAAGGGATAACTGGTCCGCTTTTCAAATCTCCGCGCGTTCCTATGAAGCTGGTTATAATACAGGAAGGAATCCATATCTACAAAGTAACCGTTAACAATAATCTACTTTAATGGCAATATGACAATGCAATACAATCATTACAATACAACATGATATATTACAGTTATATTGCAATGCTTAAGGAGTAATGCCGGCTTACTCCTGCTCTAGTCCGCATACTGCAGAGCTACTTTCACCCGAGAGCAGCATGTGAAGAAGAGGCCGAACGCCAGGGATCCACCGGATATATACCAGAGTAAGAAGGAGGGGTTTGGTGTTAGGTCAGCTGGTCATCTTTTCAGGTCATCTCATTGGGAGACGCAACGCAGCAGGAAACGCAGCAGGAAACCAAACAGGCTCACTTTCCAACAAAAGGTCTCAAGGCCTGCATACCTACACCTCCCCCACAGAGCCATAAAACCCTGTTTACTCCAACCAGCCCAGAATGTTTATAGCCATTTGTAGTCCTTACATTTATGAAAGGATAAAACAGAGAAATCAATATAAAACACAAACACAGGTATTGTTTGAACAGTATTCACTTAACTGCTACTATTGATAAGCACCAGAGAAACCCAAGAGACCTCTCTTAATAGCACAACCTCTGTGGCTCGTTCTAAGTTGAATGCAAATCAGGACATGCTCTCACCTTCCCCCATCTTCCTTTGTCCTCAAAAACACATGTCAACAGGCCCCAAATCCAGCTCACAGTTTTACCCAAATTATTCTCATTTTAAGCTTATCCATAGTTTGCTAACATGAATAAATACAAATATAACTCTACAAATCCCCCTTTTTATCTCCTTCTCCAGAGATAAACTTAGACAAGGCATTTTGAAATATACCCACGGTCATTCTTTTCTACTGTGTCCATAAATCCATCCGAAGCTGGTATTTAGAGTACTTGAAACCTTCATGGAGACAGAACACCACTTTCCATGGCAGTGAAGGAACCATGAGGGGGTAGCTGAGTGCTAGAATCATCAGCCCCCCCCCCGAGGAATAGCCCACAAGGACAGCTAATAGGGAGGGGGAGATGCAGCTTTCCCTTCACGGGTAGAACTGATCAGAGCGAAGTAGACTCCTCTGCTGCGCCGTCCCGGCTTGCCGTGTCTTTGTCCACCCAATCCGCTGACGGCAGCTTCTGGGCTGCCTGCTAGAGAGATGTCTTCCTCCTCCTCGTCTTCCGGCCCGCTGATGGCGGCTTCCGGGTCGATGCTGTAGAGATGTCTCCAGGGTCCTCCTTCTCCGGCCCGCTGATGATGCCTCCCGGGTCGTCTGCTGTAAGGATGTCTCCAGGGTCCTGCTCCTCCAGTCTGCTGCTTCCGAGTAGTCCACGTCTGCCAGGGCCACGTCCGTCCTGATGTCGTCCCCTGGTCCTAGTAGGTGGTTTCCCCGCCGCACACTGGCTCCCGTGGTACGAGCTGTCCCCCTTTTCTCCCAGGCAGACGGCATAAGAGGTCCGCTGGGTCACTCGGTCGGGGTCGGAGAGCCTGGGGTTGAGCCACTTTGTCCTCGTGCTTCTCGGGTCCCCCTTTTGGCGCCAGTGACCTGTGTGGAGAAATCTGATACAACTCCCTCAAGCCTACGCTCAGCTGTTTTGCCCCACTTGGAGCCTGTTGGTGGGGTGTCTTGAAACAACAGCCGTCTGTGAACAGGTTTTCCAAATTAATTGTAGACCTCCTATCTGCCAGTGCAGCTTCAGAATCTTAATACTTGGATTGTGCCAACTAAATAAGAACCCCAACATCTTTAGGTAAACTAAATAACATATTTCAATAGCTCTGAATTTCTGACAAGCATCCGTGTTTATTTTTAAATGAAATCCTATTTAAAATCCAAATATAATATGAACTGCTAATGTTTCTGGTAAAGAAACACACTAATGTTATGGATTCAAAAACAACCAAAATCACGATGCTAACAAAGTGAATGATTTCCTGGTGATACTGCTTCTACCTGTCAGTGCTTAGATATTATCACGCTGAAAAAATGAATACAGAATTCCAACAAACTGTCATAAAATGTCTTTCTATTATAAATTTAGATGAAATGTATATCCTCATAATGACCTAAACAATAAAGTATATGGCTTTTACTTCTTTACCAGGCTAGTTACATGATGTTGTCTAAATTAAATTCTGTCTCAATACACTACTATGTTTTAGCTTTAACTGTAATATGTTCTTTCTACATTTCAAACCTCAGTTACTCTAATGTCTGTTAAAATATTACAAAATTGTTTCATTATCACAGGTCAACTTCTTCGGTTTCACAGTAGCCCCTTGGCCACTGCTTCTGTGTTACCTGTTATAATTCAAATCAATATTTAGAAACATCTCAACCTTCATCAAACAGTATCTTATCCCCAGATATGGAGCAGGTTAATTACATTCAATGCTCAATCCTTAAAAGAAAAATGTAAATTGTGAATTTTACAGCCATGTTAACATTTATACATTATACTCACTCCCCCTTTTTACACATGAAATAATGTGTAACAAAAGCCTGTAATGGGAGGGGAACAAAAACTGTCAGGTAATTGGTTAGGAACATAACGAACATTATTATCATTATTTCCACAGTGAACACTTCAGTGAAAAGAAGTGTTCCTCTCCGTCCTTCAGGCCTAAAAGAAACAGAATCTTCAGATTGTAGTTTTACATTTGCAAACCGCCAACTCATGTGAGAGGAAAATATCACATGTGCGGTTTCCCCTTTTTGTGGAATTTTTAGGAAACCTCTCGTTTCCCTTGGAGCTCCAAAATAATATGTTAGTCCAAAAACATGCTTGGTTAGTTATTGTTTTAGAATCATGCAGTTACACTGATCACATGCCGGCATACATTCACACTCACACTGTCTGGTTGTCATGTCAAGTTTGGTCAGGTTCACCCCAGAGTCAGTCATCCACAGTGCCTTGTCAAGTTACACTGTCGGTCAGGGTCAAAGGTCAGTTGGTCTCCGTCTTTTTTGGCCATGTGTCGTGCTCTGCAGAGACTTTGACATTTCAGCATAGGCCAGTATCCTTTGTCTACAAAAATATGTCACGATTTCAACTATAATTTTCAAGATGATTCTCACTTGTCATTGGGACTTCCGCCTCCCACTTTTCCTGAAACTTGGTACAAAACTCACTTCCTTCGAGTACCACTACTAATTAAAATGTCTAATGATCTATTTCAGAAACTTTTGTACAATAACTATTATCTTGAGTCAAAACATTACTAGGATCTGTGTCGCTCTGCATTTCATAGCTCATTATAATTCTGGTCTACTTAAAAAACGATGTTAAACTCTTTAGCAGTGTGTGGAACCTTGGGTGTCCGAACATGCAACAATTACTCCCTCCTTTATCAAGGATTTAAAACCGAAGTCTGGTAATAACTATGCCACAATGGTGAAATCAACACTTTAGATTGGAATTTAATATGTGGCTTGGCACTAGCCATTAATACAAACAAAGATTTGTCCTATAGAGTGGTTCCTAAAACTATCCTTTTAATGGTGATCAATATTGTAACCAATGAGATCACTACTTCATTCACACGTGAATAAAAATGTCTTAAAGAATGAATTGTTAACATGATCAAAATATTGAAGAATATGGTTCTACTCTGTCAGTGTGTTTTAGGATGATTATCATTTTACTTTAATAGTTTCCTCTTTACTGCTATTTTTAATTTACCAAATGATTAATAAATCTTTCTGTCTTTACGTATTTATGAAGTTAATTCAAGTTATTTAAATGTGCGTTTCGTGAATAAGTGTGTTTATGTGTAACTCACTCATTCCCGTTCTCCTTTCCTCCTCCCCTGGTTTTCTCAAGCCGTGACCCCGGCCTCCTCACTTCTAATCGACCATGCCAACTCCTCTGATTCTGTCTTCTCTTCAGTCCATCAGCTGTTGAATCCATCCGCTGTAACTTTTGTAGGCAGCCATTGGCCCAGTCACATCTGCAGCCCCATCATGCCACTGTTGTTGCACTCCTCCTTTACAGTCTCTCTGCTGTTTTTATGGAGGGCGGATTCTGCTCTCATGTCTATTGTGCCAAATCTCGCAGCGCAGTTTGGAACTTCATGTCCTGTTTGAGGGACCGATGAGAGTATCTCTCTGTATGTCAGCATGCTGGTTTGGTTCTGGATGCCACAGGTGGAGATAGTTCTGGCTGCAGTCTTGATGTAGTCTTGTTGTTGTTGTTGGTTCAGCTCTGGTTCTCTGTCTGTACGATGGAGAAGGAGGAGTCTCCTGTTGGGTTAGGTCTTTTGTCTGCTTGGAGGGTCGGGATCAAAGCCTTTCTAACTCAGAGGGGGAGTCCAGGTCCCGGTACACATTACCTATAAGAAGTCTAGCCCACTGATGTTAAATAAATCCAACCCTTTCCACTCTGTCTCTTTCTAATCATACTATCTGTCTTAGTTGTTAAATGCCATGTAAACAACATAATTAATGTCTACTTATGATATTACAAAAACTAACTCCAAAAATTGTTTCATCCATTGTTACATATTTACCCAACACAACTCTGAAATACTTACATGTTTCCAGCATCACATATTCCACACACTATGAAAGAACATCTCCATATCTTCTCTCATTTTAAATCCCACTGTTACTTCGAACAATAGTAAACCTGCAGAGCACACCAATCGGATCACAGTAATGAAATTTGAATCAAGTGTAGGCCTATGTCTTCTTTCTGAACATGTATTTATATTGTCTACATTTGCAAACAGTTCGAGTGTAAAATGTGTTTTGCACAATGTATTTACACTCTACAGATTCTTGAGTTTACTCATCTCCTGGTGCTGTCGTTGTAAAAAATGTTCAATCCCTTATTGTTTTGTACCAGTTTACCAAACAATACCGGCCAGCAATGTAATGATTAACTCTAAGCTCGCATAAGTTTCAATGGTGTGATACCCCCTTTCAGCCACTAGATGGCAGCAGCAGAAGTTTCAAGGGTGTGATACCCCCTTTCAGCCACTAGATGGCAGCAGCAGAAGTTTCAAGGGTGTGATACCCCCTTTCAGCCACTAGATGGCAGCCGCAGAAGTTTCCAGACAAAGGGAAACGCTCTACCTTGGTTTAATATATAACAGACCTCTGGCTTTAAGCTTTTAGCATTGGTCTGTTATTTAAACCCCAGTTTTAAACGGCGACTCGATCTGATATATCGAGTTTTCAGGTTTTGCCGTGCAGGATTCAAACCTCGCATTCACACAAACTGCACCATTTCTACGCCACTCAGGAATAAACACCTGCAGATCCGCGCCAAACTGCTCTATTTTACGTCACGCAGGACTTTCGTCTACCTGTCGATCCACGTTTACGTTTTGTATATAACTTTCCTAACATAGTAAAATATGCATTGTATATTCCATTTAAACTATAAAAACACTGTGAAACGCCTACAGACAATCCTAAAGTTTTAGCGTATCCAATTACAGACAGGCGACTTTCATCGTCTGCTTACCTTATTTGCAAAGTTGCAGAGTCCTGCTGATTGTCTGAGATGTTTGAAAGCGTCTGAATTCTTCCTCAGCTTCGTTATAGACGTCGGGTCACCATTTTGTTAGGGATTTAAAGGGATAACTGGTCCGCTTTTCAAATCTCCGCGCGTTCCTATGAAGCTGGTTATAATACAGGAAGGAATCCATATCTACAAAGTAACCGTTAACAATAATCTACTTTAATGGCAATATGACAATGCAATACAATCATTACAATACAACATGATATATTACAGTTATATTGCAATGCTTAAGGAGTAATGCCGGCTTACTCCTGCTCTAGTCCGCATACTGCAGAGCTACTTTCACCCGAGAGCAGCATGTGAAGAAGAGGCCGAACGCCAGGGATCCACCGGATATATACCAGAGTAAGAAGGAGGGGTTTGGTGTTAGGTCAGCTGGTCATCTTTTCAGGTCATCTCATTGGGAGACGCAACGCAGCAGGAAACGCAGCAGGAAACCAAACAGGCTCACTTTCCAACAAAAGGTCTCAAGGCCTGCATACCTACACCTCCCCCACAGAGCCATAAAACCCTGTTTACTCCAACCAGCCCAGAATGTTTATAGCCATTTGTAGTCCTTACATTTATGAAAGGATAAAACAGAGAAATCAATATAAAACACAAACACAGGTATTGTTTGAACAGTATTCACTTAACTGCTACTATTGATAAGCACCAGAGAAACCCAAGAGACCTCTCTTAATAGCACAACCTCTGTGGCTCGTTCTAAGTTGAATGCAAATCAGGACATGCTCTCACCTTCCCCCATCTTCCTTTGTCCTCAAAAACACATGTCAACAGGCCCCAAATCCAGCTCACAGTTTTACCCAAATTATTCTCATTTTAAGCTTATCCATAGTTTGCTAACATGAATAAATACAAATATAACTCTACAATTGGCATGATAATATTATTGTGACAAGTGGGGTATTCACCTGGTGTTTCCAGAAGATAGACATAGATGCTGCCAAAATCGACCGCAGGCCACTTTCGAGAGTCGTTTTTCCATACATCTGCAGGCAGTCTGTAAGGGCAATCGGAAAACCCACACAGCTCTAGTTTACGCTGTTAACAACCTAGAGCACACCCCTCAAGTCCAGAGATGTAATCCGAAGGCATGCAGCGATTTCTTCGGTCGTTAATTCAGAAAAAAAACCTAGTGCGCTCTGCCTGAGTACGTTAGCTAGCTGTTTATATTAGCACCTCCAGGATATTAGCACTTCCAGGAAAATGGCTTATTTATATATATATATATGGCGCGCGTTGCATTGTGGGTAGCTCGTGACCAGAGTTGGGTGTAACGCGTTACTGTAATAATATTACTTTTGTCAGTAACGGAGTAGTGTAACGCGTTATAATTCAGTAATCACACTACAGTTACTAACATTGCCCCGACACGCGTTACTTTTATAAAAATCAGTCATAATCACTCTGACAGACAAGAGGGGTTTCCGCCGCAGGTTTATATGTACGTAATCTCCGCGACTTGCGCGTTGTTAGAAATTAAAATCAATGTTTTGATGGCATAATGTACCTTAAATGTACCTTTAGTTTAAATGCTGTTTTATACTGAAAAACCAGAAGTTCTTGTGCACAACCAGTTAGACTTTTATTCTGAAAATCCTTCACCTCCGGTTAGCATTTAGCATGAGGCTAATATACCATTTCCTATAGAGGTGAATTTAGCAGCGATATGATATGATGTTGCACACCGAAACCTACTGATTTCAACACTACAACTATAGACGTTGAGATATTATTATTGTTGGATATTAAATGAAGGTACAGTTTATTTGAGTAAGTTATCGTTTACAGATGTGGGTAGAATGTCACAACATTCGGAGCGACCGGAAATCAAATTGCTGTGAAGGATTTCCTGTATTTTTTGGAGTGTTGATTACAGCGTTTGGAATGTGTTGAATGGAAAGTCATGAAAGAGTTAAGGAGGAGAAAAGGAGTGTTTAGATATATATTGAATGTACAATGTCCGTATACTGTGATATGTGTAACAACGGACATTAAATAGTCGGAGAGCCGGCCCCCAGGGAGGAGCCTGCAGAAGCTATATAACAGCAGCACCTGGGCGGTTCGGCCTCTTTTCTCTGCTAGCGAGGGCCAGAGGCAGCTGCTTTTCTGTCGGACAATATCCTGTTTGTGACTTTACCGCGCCTTTTTTATTAATTAAAGTACCAATTTGAAAACATCTCAGAGACTCCATTTAGTCTCCTTTTTAAGCTTCTCTTTCCTGGACGCGAGAATAACCATCACAGTTAACAGCGTCCACATCTCCACGTGCAGTGCTGCATAAACATGGCTGAGTCAGAGTTAGCGATAACTTTCGAGGGGTGGAGGTATGCCCATTATTTTGAGTTCGTCCGAAGACTTGACAGGAATGTGACGGTGAGGTGCAAACTGTGTCCAGGCCAGAAGCTGTTATCCACTGCTGTAAACACCACGTCAAACCTAAACAAGCACCTGCAAAGAGCACATGCTAAGGTGAAGCTAATAGCTAAGGACCCCCGAACCCAGGATGTTGTGAGTGCGCTGCCGCCGACTCCGAAGCAGCAAAAAATAGAATTTGGACCACCGGTAACCAAAGCAGAGATGGACAGGCTTGTAGCATCCTTCATAGTCGAGGAAATGTTGCCCATTTGCACAGTGGAATCACCATCTTTCAGAGATATACTGCACAAAATACAGGTAACAGGAGACAGAGGACAGCCATGGTCAGACAGGAAAACATTCAGGAGCTATCTGGATCAGTCGTATGCGACAATGGAAACTGAACTAAAGAGAACATTTGAAACTTTAGAATTTGTGTCTACCACTGCTGACATCTGGACTAGCCACAATAAAAGTTTTTTGGGAATGACAGCACACTGGATTGACCCACGCGATTTCCATCGTGAGAAAGCCGCAATTGCTTGCAAAAGGATTAAAGGACGACACACATATGACGTTATTGCTAGTGAAATTGAACAAATTCATTCAAAGTTTGGACTTTCACACAAAGTCACCGCCACTGTCACGGACAATGGATCCAATTTTGTCAAGGCTTTCAAGGTGTATGAGCAGCAGCATCCAGCATCAGATTCTGACGAGGGAGATGATGAAGTAGATCAGGGTGTAGCCTTCACAGATGTTGGAGAAGTGCTGTCTAGCAACCTAGAACAAGGACAGTTTTCTCTACCTCCACACTTGAGGTGTGCGTCACACACACTCAATTTAATTTCAGGCAATGATGTTGAAAAATGGCTTACATCAAACACCGAGTCCAAATCGGTTTACAGAAGTGCCACTGGAAAGTGTTCTGCCCTTTGGACTAAAGCAAGCCGTTCTACCGTGGCATCTGATCTCGTCGAGGATACGTGCAGAAGGAAACTTATCGTGCCGACATCAACAAGATGGAATTCATTCCATGATGCCCTATCCCGCATCACTGACATCCCCATCCCAGAGTTAAATATTCTCTGTAGCCGACTGGGTATTAAAGCCCTCACTGAACGGGAGCATCAATTCCTCAAGGAATACTGTACCGTCCTGAAACCACTCACAGTGGCGTTGGATATTCTGCAAGGGAAGACAACTGCTACTACGGCTGTCTTCTACCAACGTTGGCAATTCTGATGTCTAGGACATTGGCACTACAAACTGGGCTTTCCCGGATGACAGCAGGTCTGCCAGATGCCATAGTAACGGTAAGCCGAACATAAGATTTGAAATATCAGAATGCATGGATGTTTTTTTGTGAAGCTGCAGATTTATGTTAACTAAGCTACATGACACTTGCACTTATTTTTCACCAAACACTATCCCATTAGGCTGTTTTAAATGTAATCCTAAATTAGGCTCATGGGAATGTGCTGCACACTTTTAAGTGTGATGACTTGATGTAGCCTATGGAAATATGTTGCTGCCTGGTGATGATGAGGATAAATAGGAGCGTATTCCCTCAAACAGCTGCCTGCATGCAATCTGCGATTTTGTTTAGCTATAGGCCTCTCAAGTTACAGTGTAGCCTAGCTGACCTATCCATCTTATCCAATATTTCTATCGTAGGCCATCAAGAGACGGTTTGCACCCGTGCTTGACAGCAGAGATGCCCTTCTTGCTGCTGTGACGTTGCCAAAGTTTAAAGTGCGATGGTTTATGGAGGAGGGAAGGAGAGAAGCTGCGCGGGGCGCTGCTGACTACAGAGTGTCGTTCTGCACCCGGTGGTGTGGAGCCGGGTGCGTCTCATCAGGAGTCTGCCGCCTCCTACAGCACGTCCGCTGAGAAGGATTTCTTTGCCTTCGATGAGATGGAGGGAGATACAGCTTCCTTAAACTCTGAGACAGAAGTCATTGACTATTTTAAGTCAGGGTCAGAGCTGGCAGTCTTGAGCCGTTTCCCTAATATAAAGCGCATCTTCCTGAAATACAACACCGCTACCCCATCGAGTGCGCCGGTTGAGAGGCTTTTCAGCCTAGGCAGTCTTGTGCTAACACCAAGAAGAAATCGGTTATCCGATAAACTATTTGAGAGACTCCTCCTAATGCGTTATAACCACTGCTTCAGTGACAAACACATCAAATAAGTGTGAAGTGTTCAGTCTGAGATCATGAGAGGGAGTGTGGCCTATGTTCACAGCCATGCCACTTTGGCCTATTTTCGCTTTTGATTGTTATTAATGATGTTAAAAGGCCATGTTGACTATATTGTATATTTTTTTAGCTTACTGTTCAATTAATGAAGCTCATGCTTTAGGTTGTGTTCTTTTTCATTAGCCTTTAGGCTATTTGCTAATAGGCCTTTTTTTTGTTGAGGCAGTCAATATTTGTGTCTTTAATGTGTTATCAAGGCCAACCTCTTATTTTGTTTTATACAGGCTATTTATTTGTAAAGTATTTGTTTATTTTGCCAGTGTCACATCACATTGATATGGCCCACTTGTTCCGTTATTACAATTTTTCTCTTGAAATGTTCTTTAAGTTTCACAGACTGTTAGCTTGTTGTGGTAGGCTGGTAGCCTATTTTATTAAAGAGCATATAAAAAGAAAGACTTGTGTTATATCTTCCTTATTGCAATAGTAATTGGGGGTGCAAGTGGAGTCTCGCAGAGGCAAAACTGTGGCGCGCTTACACTGTAGGTGCGCCGCAGTCTGCGTGATCTGCCTGTAGGGAGGGGCCGGCCGGCCCTGCGAGTAAAGTAACGAGTTACTTTATGTAGAGAGTAACGAAGTAGTGTAATACATTACTTTTTTTTAAAGTAATATGTAATATATTACTTTTTTTTAGTAACGACCCCATCTCTGCTTGTGACGTCACTGTGTGTGAAAGAATACAAAAAAAATTAGTGGGGGGCGAACGCACTAACGCCACAGTCACCCCCGTCGTGCGGGCCGGATGAGAATGTCTGGCGGGCCGGATGTGGCCCGCGGGCCGCCAGTTGATGGTCACTACAGTGTAGTGATTCAAAGTGTGATTTTAGAAAACGAGTGCTTTTGTTTTGAAATCACTTCCGTGAGTTTCACCCCGCCCCTCGCTCCAAGGACCATTTGACCATTTAGTAAGGTAAAAAGCAAAAACGCCTCTCAGACGCTCTTCCGTTCACGGGTTTAATAAAGAAAAACAATTGGACGGTAGATACACGGATTATATCACCATACGGTGCATTTGAGACCCATTTCCAAAAAAGAAATCTGAGATGTTCCATTAAACTTCATATTCATTGTATTAAGTATACGTTATGCTGTTAGAAATGGATGTTGGTCAAGCTCCCACACTTTTTATAAATGAACTGCAAGTACATGCAAACAGCTAAACCCTGTCATGGGAAGGCTTGCTGACAGGGTGGACAATGGTACAAATAGTTTGCCATCATTTC
>NW_022990295.1:9077384-9189331 GCF_902827175.1 Gymnodraco acuticeps | reverse complement strand
AGCGCCACTAGAAAAGAGTAGTGGTGTCGCATGAGGATAAGCTAGTTATCGCTCTTGGACGGCTTTCAGGCACCGATCTATGACTTGTATACAAGGGTGGGGCGTGAGTCAAGGCGCCCCACTAGAGATAATTCTCCACCCCCTCTGAGACCTCTTAATTCGGACTAAATTGAGCTGGATGAGCTTTGCTGTCACGCTGGTGTTTATTACGAGTTCATGTTTTGTTTGTCTGATTGTTTGTATGGGGGGTCTATATTGGTTTGTCCCGCCGTCTTGTGTATGTTTTGTAACAACTAATAATGAATCAGTCCATAAACAGGGTAAAATGAACTAAACTTTAGTTATCTCACCAAAAGTAAATGACTTGAGAAAAATAAATAATATAAAGATGTAAAGCAAAATTCTGGTAGTATAAATGTGCTGCAAAATGAAAATAAATAGCAAAAGAGTGTTTTTTTATGTCCTGCATCTGAGTGTGCTGGGGAAAATGTAAACAAGAAGCCCACTGTTCAGGGTGTGCGCTAGCTGTAAGAAGAAAAGAAGATTATATTGCTTTAAGAATCCATTCTTAAATGGTATTGCTGGTATGTTAAGATAGGTTTGTGACCCCGTCCTGCGCCCCGAGACCCTCAGAGACCTGCCTGAGGAGATCAGGGTTGCAAAAATCTGTTTTTGTAGGTCAATGTTGTATTATTTGTTTCATTAATTGTTGTTGAAACCTTTTGTGCTGTTGCTGCTAAATGGAAACTTTGTTGATTATCTGTTCCAACTGGCCCCTGGAGTCAGATAATTAATATAAGTTTAAGTTCAATTACAGTTTTAAAAATAGTTTAACATTCTTTATTAAACTGCTTCAAATTATTTCTCGTATCAACCAATTGGTCTCCATAGACATTACTAAAATTAAAATAGTTGTTTAACTACTGACAAGTTTTCTGAAACCGAGCTTATGAACAACAGAGTAAAGGTCGCTGGTTAAGCCAGGATCAATATATTTGTTGAAGTTTTTTTATTGTGTGCATAATAAAATGTGTTGAATTAATTGAGCAATTCTTTAAAAAGTATAATGTTGCAATCTCTTTAAAATAAGTAATTACAGTTAAAAAAAATAGATGTTGTTTTCCAAGGACCTCTCTTTCACAGGCCCACACTTTGAATCATCACACTTCCAAGTCCTACAGAGATCAGTATCACTTTGTGTTGCAAGCCAAATCCAGGGGTTCTACTCGAGCCCAATTTTAAATTCCATAAAGAAAAGTATTGAACCCAGCTCCAGCTAAATGTCAAATGTATTTAATTAATGTGCAAGTGTTTTGATTTATTTAAAATGTTCCAGTCTAGCTTCCTTCGAGTTTAGTGTAAACAACATATTGGTTCTCATAACATTCTCACTGCTGTGCTGTCCCAAATGTTTTGTCCTTGGGCAGACAAGCACACACACACACCAACACACCTCACACCACCACACACACACACACACACCACACACACACACACACACCCACACAACACACACACACACACACACACCCACACACACACACACACACCACACACCACACACACACACCACACACTTTGGATGAGTATTCACTTTATCCAAATTGTAAATTGTGCCTTCTTTAAAGTTATTAGTAATTCAAGATTAATTATTAAATTAAATGTGGTACATAACATAGAATAAACAAAATAACTTTGACTTGATAATTTTGTTCACAACATTAGACCTTGTCCTCTAATCTCTACTAGAATAAGATAAGTGTGCATGTTTGGGTATTTTAACACTCCTATAATGTACCTAATCTTGTTATCCTTTTCATTACAGAGCTGGGAAAATGGTGTATTGCTTAGATTCTGATCCGTGCAAGTCCAATTTTGACTGACTTTTAGTTCTAATGTTAATGTTAATTTGATTTCAACCCATAAGTAATTATTTAGATTAACTCAACATTTCACAATGATGGATTAGTGATCCCCACATTTATTTTCCCCACTCATTTGTTGTGCAATTAGGCCAATGGTTAAAGAGAGACATTGATGACCTTGTGTTCCTTTTGTTAGTAACGTGGTTCCATTTTGTCTATGGCCTTGGACGGCTTCACTAAGAGTCACCCCGTTCTACCCTGCTACAGTCCAGGCTGAGTGCAGTCACAGAGATGCTATGGCTGCTCTACATGAAATGACATTAATGGTCTGGTCCGAGAATGGCCACATTCCCTGCCTCCCAGAGAGAATGACGCTCCTCAAAACTGAACATTACAGCCATTGATACTGTCTCACGTGGGTCTGCTCCCCCCCACCGAGCCATTGAACTAAAAGCTTGACATCTGCTTTGAACACCTGGAAGCCTCCCCGCCACACCAGCACCAACCCCTTGGGTCAGTCAGATGAGACTAACGGCTTCACTTGGGGCATTTGGGTCAGACACATGACTCTCGTTACCGCAGAGTGGGTTGTTTTTTTTAAGGCTATTCATAATGCTATGCAGAGGATGCCTGTAGGTTGGCAAGCTGTTAAAAGCCCCTACTATTTTTAAAATAGGCCTAATGCCAGGGGCCTCTTAGTTCTACATGTATTCACATTATATGGACCATGTTTCCACCTAGTAAAACTAGAGGCTGCACGGTACTGCAGGCTACAATACTGACCATTCTGTTCTGCTCTAACGATTCAATTGATAGATTCTACATCAAAACAATTAGCTTTTATTGTTTCCAATGATAACGTCACTTTACAGTGGAGGAATGCAAACCTGTTTTCAACTGTCAGGTTTTGAATGTGTTTGACATTTCTCAGTAGTGACAACCCTCAGACACCCAATATCATTTATGCTATGCCTTCAGTGATAACACAGATGTTAAGGGGTATGACGTTTTTACTCCCAATCAGATATGCTTTGTTCTTCAACAAAAGTATCCATTTCCTGCATAATCTATGTTTCTCACAATAGTTTTTGTAAGCTGCACACAGGTGATACTGAGTCTTCTCGATTAATAGATTATAAACTACACCATGCTTAAATAGACTCCTAAGTTATTATTTCATATGTGACATATTGTAAGAAAGGGAGGGAATAGTCAATTATATTGAGTAATTGATTTTATATTGGAACATTTATTTCTCAAACCTGTTTTATGGAAGAGGAAAATATTTCTGATAAACTAATATGTTATCAAAACGGTAAATGGTGAATTAATATAACATTTAGAATCATTGAGAAGGGGTGATATCCACAGGGACTAGCTCACCTTTAACTTAAAATAACATTTCTCTGCTTTGGACTGATGAGTATATGATTCTTGCATGTTAAATGACTAACACAAACCTTACATTTATGCATGTGCATGTGTCAGGAAGGCTCCCAAATAATTCTGAGGGCCTGTCCTATTTTTGTAATTAAATGATAATGTGCTAATCCATTACTTTGAGTTGTCTGCACTCAGGAAAACATCCCTATCAAGTGTTAACCCAATACTAGGACAGCTCTGAAGGCCAAGGGTCAGAGAGAGAGGGTCACACTCTCCGGCTGCAGAGGGCACCCCCAGCACGGGCAAGGAGGCACGAGGTCGTTCGAGATGAGAGGATTCTAATCTTCAACTATCTGAGGGAGATGGGATGCTTCTTCACCATTCTGTGCGGTGGGCTACAGGCAGACAACCCTGCGGGACGAGCGAGGACTTCAGAGGCTTCATACAAGGTTCCTTGTTTCTGGGAGGAGCAGATGTCTTCCTAACCTCTCCCATCACGGGGGGAGACCTGGATGCGCCACTTGGAATATGCAGTTTTGTCTGCACTGCTCTCAAGCAGATAGCAGAAGGAATGCAGGCAGATGAGCCTCCGTTTCACTGGGGGGATCAACTACAGTGCTCACTGAATGAGCCACAAAAGCAGAGCAATTGGGGGGTTGAAATATGGCGGCTCTGATGACGAAGAGTTTGAGCCAATCAGCACCTCAGTGCTAATCCACAGTATTAGGATGCCTTTACACACACCAGACACTCTTTGTCATAAAGAGAGGAGGAGAACGAGTCAGAAAGACTGAAGGACACGTTCTTCCAGCTCTCGTACAAAGATGAACTTTACATTGATTGTATATCTTGGATGTTTACAGATGTACAATTAATGACTGTCTTTATATTTCCAATGACCAGACATGTGTTGAATAGTGGTGATTAATATATTTTTGCCGGATCAGATTACACTTTCGCACTAAACAAAATTAATTAATTAATATTTTCAGATTGAATAATAAGATATTTCTACTATTATCACAGATAATGTTAATATCCTTAATCGTCCAGCAATCAGGCTTAACAACACTACTCTTTAATGTATTATCCATGCATAGAAAGACCTACAATGATGTTTCAAGTACTGGATTAATTTCAGTTTTGGCCCAAAACAAATATTTATAATATTTCATATAACAATTATGTAGCATATTTGATCCTCAAATTAGAGAAGTATAATTTAAAGAAATTGATATTATACATTCAACATTAGATAAACACAGAAGAATCCTTTCCAAGTACCATAAGTAGATGCTCAGGTAAGTATGGCTAATAGGAATAATTGATAGACTTAATTTGGTACAAATCAGTGTTAGCATTCACAAATGTAATAATTCAAGTTTTAAGAATGTTTAATCCTTCCTTTCCAGGTTTTTACAAAAGTCTTTGAATATTTGCCTAACTTTTCCTTTTCAGATTTTGAACAATGTACTTGACTAAAATGAATGTATTGATTTGACTAAGTGCCTTACTCTTGACTAAAGCATATTTAAGTAACGTAAAAGTAATCCTAAATTGAGGACACTGCAATTTTGCAGATTACAGATTGATCAAATCACCATTGTGAATTTTATACCCTAACTGTGAATTTTTAGCTGGATCTCTTACGATCCTAAGTTATAAAATGCTTTTGACTAGTGATTGCCTTGAAGTAAATCTTTAAAGCGGCAAGCTGGTTTTGATTTATAGTTGATGAGTTGAATTAACTAATGGTAAATGATAAAATATATTAGTTTAAAACAAATATTTATCTATTATGGCATCTGTGTTTTATGTGTGTTCATTATTGTGCTTTTGACGAAAGATGATCAAACACTGATGAGAGATGATTTTTCCTATTATGATTGGCTTGTATCAATCATTGTGATTGAATGTTTCAATCTTATTCTACTTTGTGATGTAATTAATGTAAGTGAGACACACACTCAATCTGGAGACGCCTATTGAGTTAATTATTGACCAAATTATTATTAGGACTAATGTTTTTAGGTTATCATAAATGATAAAAAGAGAAGACTGTTAGGGAAATTATTGACCTAGTACGCCTAGATATTGACGTACAGGACCCAACCCTGACGTCTGTTTATCTCCTTAAGGACATAGGCTTGCTCAGCCATAATGTTATTGTTCCCATTCTGTGACCGGTCAACACGAGGTCACAGATGGTCTGGTTGTTGTGGGTGCACTGGGACACTTCATTCTTTGTTGTTTGTGGACTCCAAGGTATGACATCTTCAAGGCCATAAATGACGGACGCAAGTACTCAGTGTGCTCAACTGTTTAAACTATCTTATCAAAATATGTTGATTACTCTCTGTGAAACCAGTTAAATGGGCTAAGAGAGAGAGGCGCTCCAGAATTGACGTGGCAATCCACCCGTTGCAGTCAGACCGTGACTGCTGTGATTTGTGATGTGAACTCTCCGGCCGAAACTCCAAATAAATCATCAGTGTTTGACATCAAAAGCTCCTGCTCCACCGTGTCTCCTTCCTGCGTCGGTGACTCCCACTGCATTGCTACACAGAAGTTTCCTCTACAATACCAAGGACCACTCACCAATAAAAAAACACTCGCGGACCACCTAACTCCACAAATATCCAAAAACACATCGTTTTTACAAATCGCCTGAAAATGAATACAAACAAGTGGCTACATGTGTGATGAAGGTGTTGTGCTGGGCTATATCATGCAATCGAAAGTGAAACTTAAGGCTCGCTCCATTGCGGAGATATTCCTGCGAGAGTGCGGGAAAACTTAAATATATATTATTTATTTCAAATGGGAAATGTTACCAATATACTCACGGACCACTAGGGGGCGCTCACGGACCACCAGTGGTCCGCGGACCACACTTTGAGAAGCACTGACCTATGACAACACTCCTTGAAACATGCGCGCTACGGGAGAATCTGCCTTGGTACAAAGTAGCAGTGAAAACATGGTACGGAGTTTCATTGATTTGGGCATTCTCTCAATAAGCAAGTGGAATGGATTTGATAGTGAAGCACTGACACAGAGCGCTCTACAAAGTGCGGCGAGTGGATAGACGGATTCACGGACTTTCCACATGGTAGAAGTAGGGGGGTCTAAACTAATCATTTGAAAAAGTGGGGGGGACTTGTCCCACCCTCATATAATGGCTGCGACGCCCATGCCTATTACTCTCCTTATTTCTTAGTGATACCAAGCTATTGGGTGTTTCTCAATGTCGAGGAAGGCTGCTCCACAGCCTCTATTTCAAGGGATGCCTAACCTCATCGAGTTCCCGCCGAAGGACTGTTCCAATGTCCAGGATGCTTGGAATTATACCGAAGCCGGCGTCGTTGTGGGAAATTTCGAGGCTGCACATGTGTATCCTCCGCGGTCTTAAAATCCCCACAATGCTTTGCGCACAGGACCAATTTCCAAATCTCTGGCGGGAAATCACGCTCCATTTAAGGCGGGGCCTCGCATATGACGCCACACCTGTTAGCCTGTTCCACCATTCTTCGATTTCCGAGGCTAGGATCCGGATTCTTGCCTCACTTCTGAAGGACCTGACTCGGAGGGACATGTCCTACCAAGGAAGCGTCCTTGACATTGAGACACACCCATTGTGTTTGTGGAAAAAAAAAGAAAAAAGATTGATTTGGAGATATTTTATCCTGCAGTTATTTCATGACCTTGGCGTTTCCTGTTTTATTTGTAAAAATCACTAACCTTGTTCCACAAACTTCCTGTTTATGTGGTTTCCCACTTTATGTGATTGTTGGCCTCGTCCTGATTGGATCCACCTGTGTGTGTGATCACCCTGCTGCTCCTGTGTTTTAGCCTGCATATAGCAGCTGTGTCTTGTTGTGGTGATTAGTTCTGAGTGCATCTATACCTGTCTGTTTTCAACTGTTCTCCTTCAGTGCGTCGTTAATGTTCCCTGGTGTGGTTCGCCACAGTGCTCGGCATTACTTTAATCCTCTTATACCCCGTTGATGTTTTCCCTGTTTTTTCTAAGTTTAGTTTATTCTTGCTTTTGTTTTTGTAAGCTCCCTTTTTTTGTTATCTTTACCTGCTTGCCTACCTGTGACATGTTATTGTTGTTTTACTTTTATGTCATTTTCTTTAAAGCTACAGTAAAGACAGACCTCTTATTTAAAGTTTTGTGTTAGGGCCCACTGTTTTCCACAACAGGACTATTTGGGCTGTCACAGTCTTACAGGTGGTTTGGTACAGTGTGGAGATGTTTTATTTGTATTTCATGCTTTTTCGCTGTTTTAGCTCCGGTGTGCTTCTGTCTTGCAGTATGAGTGTCGGCTTTCTACATGATATTTGTGCTGGTTTTAGAGCCTTCCCGATATTTTACTCCGACTCCGGGTTTCCTGGACATGCTCTCCTGTACTGGTAGGCCTGTTTTTGTCCCCCTATTTGTGGATAAGACTTGGTAACAGTAAGTGAGCTTTAGTTTGCATTGATCTAACGAGTAAAGACCAACAGTTTGTTGTGGACATTCTCGACACAATGCCACTGAAAACCTTTCTTTGAAATCGGACAACAAACTAAGAAACCACAGAAAACCAGCAGATACAGGTTTGAACATTTATGTTCTCACGGTTATGCTGCAATGATTTAGTTAGTAGGCCTCGTTGCAGGAGGAGAACAACACAGATCTAGTTAGGCCATTAATTACCTTGTTTCTCATATAACATTATATATTATAAACTCACATGTTTTGTTTTGAAAGAACTTTGATGAAAGGATTCGACTGATTATTACATTATTCTGAAAAGGAATCTAGCTTCGATACAACAATTGTTAATACCTAGGCCGTCTCCGATACCGAACTCCGGTGCTGATAAGGCTCCGGTGAACGGCCGTCCAATCTTTTTAGGACTTCAAACCCCCCCCACAATCTACACGCAAGATCAACGTAATCTGCTTAGGGGGGAGTTTACAACGTGGCCTCTAACACCACGCTGCCCGTCGTATCCCTATTTTAGGCACTCCAGCCTCGGATGTCCGACCCCTAGGATAGCAAAACGGTGTGTATGGTGTAGTAGGTGTTGGTGGGCTGGTAGAACCCCAGAGCAGTATCAAAACTGCCCCTGGAGGAGAATCCCTCTGTTAATGGGAGACTCCCTGATAATTAGGGCAGCTTCAGAACCCACAGACCCCTAACCCCACCCTCTCTTGATCCCCAAATATATCAATCAAAAAAATACAAATGTAATATCAAACACAGCCAGAGTCAAACATCAATGTCACAGCAGTGACATCACCAGCCAGAGTCAAATATTCAATATCACAGCAGTGATATTACCACATCAGCAGAGCATATGTCATATTCCCCTTAAACAATTTAAATCCAAATTATCAACTAATGTCAGCCTTTTCCAAGGAAGGGTGTTCTTACCTCACTCTAAGACCAAGCAGATACCTTCACGATAGAGACCAGGAGTTTGGGTCGAAGTGTACAAAGTACAAACCGGATTTATTAAGGTTTTAACAAAAATTGAGGATTAAAAAGAATCCTTTTAAAAATGATAAAGACAACAAGTCAAAATACAATAGCAACAGGTTCACAAGTCAAATGTTCTCCAGCCGCCTAAAAGAGCCCAAGCCCAGGCCCGGGGCTTGGGCCTCAGAAAACTTCCCCCAAGAAGCCTCCAAGAAGCCTCCAAGAAACCCCCAAGACCTCCTTGTTTCTTCTTCTCCACTCTTCTTTATAGTCTTCTTCCTCCTTTCTCTCTTCCAGTCAGGAGGAGGTCACAACTGTTCAACTTCTAATTATTGAACATTAAAAAATGTAAGGTTTAAAAATTAAACAAATACAAACTTATAGTACTGATATGTAGTTTTAAAGAGAGGGAATATGAAAATGTTTCATGAAAGCAGAACACATTGTCAATGTCATGACTTTAGAATCAAATTATTTTCTTTAAACATTTCAATTTCAAATATGCAAACTTTAAACTTTAATTCATTAACAGAGACTTCATTTATTAACAGAGACAAATATGGGCAGCTTGTCTCTACGATTCGTTGGCCCAGGAAGTTGATTCGACCCTTTGCGTAGGCCGTCTGCATCCTGTGCCTCATTGTCTTCATACCCGCTGTAACCGCTCTCAAGGTGTCAAAAACCACAAGCGCCTTCTCTGAATGCTAGCTGGAACTTTTATTGCACCATCTAAAATGTTTTAGTGTGTATAGGTCAAAAGTTGAGAATGTTCTATCTAGTTTCACATGCCTGGTTTCATATGCCTGAAACAACAAAGAAGGAAACATACATCCTTTCCATTCACAAGGCAAGGCAAGGCAAGGCAAGTTTATTTATATAGCACTTTTCAACACAAGGCAATTCAAAGTGCTTTACAAAAAATGAAAGAGATTAAGAAAATGGCATTTAAAATCAGTCATTAAAAAGAAAAGCTAATAAAAGAAACATTAAAAGAAAAAATACATGGATAAAAGTTACAGTGCAGTTTAAGATATGAATAGTTCAATTAAAAGCAGCGACAAAAAGAAAAGTCTTCAGCCTGGATTTAAAAGTAGTCAGAGTTGCAGCGGACCTGCAGGTTTCTGGGAGTTTGTTCCAGATATTTGGAGCATAATAACTGAATGCTGCTTTACCATGTTTAGTTCTGACTCTGGGGACAGAAAGCTGACCAGTCCCTGAAGACCTGAGAGACCTGGATGGTTCATAATTTAGCAGGAGGTCAGAAATGTATTTTGGGCCTAAACCATTCAGTGCTTTATAAACCAGCAGCAGTATTTTGAAATCTATTCTTTGACACACAGGAAGCCAGTGTAAAGACTTCAGAACAGGAGTGATGTGATCCACTTTCTTAGTGTTAGTGAGGACTCGAGCAGCAGCGTTCTGAATTAGCTGCAGCTTTCTAATAGATTTTTTAGTGAGACCTGTGAAGACACCATTGCAGTAGTCGAGTCTACTGAAGATAAAAGCATGGACAAGTTTTTCCAAATCCTGCTGTGACATTAGTCTTTTAATCCTAGATATATTCTTTAGGTGATAGTAGGCTGATTTAGTAATTGTTTTAATGTGACTGTTGAAACTCAGGTCAGAGTCCATGACTACACCTAGATTTCTGGCTTTATCTGTTGTTTTGAACATTGCACACTGAAGCTCAGTGCTAACTTTTATACGTTCTGACTTGGCTCCAAAAACCATTACCTCAGTTTTATCTTTGTTTAATTGGAGAAAGTTCTGACACATCCAGTCATTGATTTGTTCAATGCACTTACTCAGTGTTTGAATTGGAGCATAGTCTCCTGGTGAAATTGTTACGTAAATTTGTGTGTCATCTGCATAGCTATGGTAACTTATTTTGTTGTTCATTATCTGAGCCAGTGGTAGCATGTAGATGTTAAAGAGAAGAGGCCCCAAGATGGAGCCTTGAGGAACCCCACATGTCATATTTGTCAACTCAGATGTGTATTTACCTATAGAAACAAAGTTGTTTCTGTCCTTTAAGTAGGATTCAAACCAATTCAGAACTGTTTCCGAAAGTCCCACCCAGTTTTCCAGTCGGTCTAGTAATATGCTGTGGTCAACAGTGTCAAACGCAGCACTGAGATCTAATAATACTAACACTGAAGTTCTGCCACTGTCTGTGTTTAAGTGGATGTCATTAAAGACCTTTACAAGAGCAGTCTCAGTGCTGTGGTTTGGACGAAAGCCTGATTGGAACACATCGAAACAGTTATTTAAATGCAAGAAATTACTCAACTGTTGAAAAACAACTTTTTCAATGATTTTACCTAGAAATGGGAGGTTTGATATGGGCCTGTAATTGTTCATTACTGAAGCATCTAGATTATTCTTTTTTAAGAGCGGTTTAATGACTGCAGTTTTCAGGGCCTGTGGAAAAATACCTGAGTGAAGAGATTTGTTTACTATATGAAGTAGATCTGAGGCCATGCAAGGCAAAACATCTTTGAAAAATCCTGTTGGAATAATATCAAGGCAGCAGGAGGAGGATTTCAGAAGTTGAATAATGTCCTCTAGGTTTTTATCATTAATCTGATGGAATTGTGTCATGGTGTTTGAATTGATGTTAAGTGGACACAGAGACAACACATTTGCTGTTCCTGATGCAGAGGCACTGACTGCTTGTCTGATTTTCTGAATTTTGTCAGTGAAAAAGGAGGCAAAATCATTGCACGCCCTGGTGGATAGAAATTCAGAGGCTACTGACACTGGGGGGTTAGTTAGTCTGTCGACGGTAGCAAACAAGGCACGTGCGTTGTTTTTGTTTTTGGTAATGATGTCAGAGAAGAACGATTGTCGTGCGTTTTTCAATTCCAAATTATAAAGGCCAAGTCTCTCTTTATGGATTTCAAAGTGAACCTGGAGATTTGTTTTTCGCCACCTGCGTTCAGCTTTTCGACATTCTCTTTTTTCTGTTTTCACGGTCATGGCCTTTCTCCATGGAGATATTTTCTTGCCAGACACTTCCTTTACCTTAGTTGGAGCAATGGCATCTATAACATTTTTAATTTTTGAATTAAAATGATCTACTAGCTCATTTACTGAGATGTTAGCAGGGGCAAGTGTGGAAGAGAAATTCTGAGTAAACATTTCCCTAGTATTTTCAGTTAAATATCGCTTTGTGGTTACCTCTTTTTGAACATTTTTGTGAACAGAAATAGAGCTCTCAAAGAAAACACAGGAATGATCAGAGAGTGCAACATCAGTCACCACAACCTTAGAGATATTCACACCCTTTGAGATAATTAAGTCCAGAGTGTGCCCCTTATTGTGCGTGGGCTCCGTCACATGCTGAGTCAGTCCATAGCTATCAAGAACACAAAACAGTTCTTTAGCCCCTCTGTCCTGGGGGTTGTCAACATGGATGTTAAAATCACCAACAATGACTAGACGGTCAAAGTCAATACACACTATAGACAGCAGTTCAGTAAAGTCATCAAAAAAGCTTGCACAGTATTTGGGTGGTCTATAGATATTTAGTAACAGAGCTCGAGAGGAGCATTTCAGCCGAAGGGCCACATATTCAAAAGAATCAAAGTTTCCATACGATGTCTTCCTGCATTGAAGGGAATCATTGAACAGAATAGCAACTCCACCCCCTTTCTTATGCATTCTTTCCTGACTCATAAAACTAAAGTTGGGAGGGGTTGATTCGATAAGAACAGCTGCACTGTTATTTTGTTCAATCCAAGTTTCTGTTAAAAACATAAAATCGAGATTGTGCTCAGTGATAAAATCATTGATTAAAAATGTTTTTCCTACCAAAGACCTGACATTTAATAAAGCTAGTTTAAGTTTGTTAAACACACTATCAGTCATGTTTTTTGTAACAAGCTGTGGCTGACATGGAATCACTGCTAAATTAGATACACTCACACAAACGTTTGAGCGCTTCCTGTATCTAAGATGATTCACCGCTCTTAATCTATTACCTATCAACACAGATCTCGGCAAAGCTACTGGCAGGCAGGGCCCCGACATGTCCTGGAAAGAGTTGAGAGTGCCATACGCCCTTGAGCCTGGACCCATCACATATCAGTAAGAGTTTGTTGTGTTTTGTACACACACATCCTTATCAGGCTTCGGAGACTGCAGATGCCCCCTCGAAGGGAGGGGAGGTGGTCGACGTAGGCACGGTGATGGAGACGGGCGAGATGGTGCGGGGGTAGAGGACATGCTGCCAGGGGGGGGGAGGTGGTTGACGTAGGCGCGGTGATGAGGACGGGGGAGATGGTGCGCGTCTCCGCGGTGATTTTGGTGGGCGTCGTTGAGGAGCGGGGGTAAAGGACATGGTGCCAGCCCTGCGTATCGCCTTCGTTTGGTCTTTGAACTCCAGGAAGGAATCGGTGCCAACCCTCTGTATCTCCTTTGTGTGTTCATCGATCTCCAGGAGGGTGGGCGAGGGTGAAAGGGTGAACGGAGTATCCTCAAAGGCGTTGACAGGGGGGGGGGGGGGTGACGGGTAGTGGAGACTCCTCCATTTGTCTCATAGGTCTCCCATAATCAGAACATTCCTCAGGCGGGTGCAGTGATAATTCTTCAGGGTTTTCTGTGTGATGTGTTGTGTCTTTCTCCTGTTTTGATTCCTCTTGCCGCTTGTCCTTGGCAGAGGGAACAGATTGATGACGCAGGCAGTTGAATATGTTAGAGATAAACAATTTCACTCCTGACTTGTTCAGGCAAACTCCATTTGCCTTGAAAAGATGTCTGCGATCCCAGAAAAAGTTAAAATTGTCAATAAAATGAACAGAATGGTCAGTACAGGCCGTTGAAAGCCAGGTGTTCAGTGCAAACAATCTGCTGAATCTCTCCACTCCTCTTCTGACTGGCGGTAGAGGGCCACTGATGAACACCTCTGCATTTAGAGAGCTGGCAGTTTCCAACAAACATTTAAAGTCTTCTTTCAGCACTTCTGACTGTTGTTTCACAACATCATTTGTTCCAATGTGCAGTACCACATTCTTCACAGTCGGATGTTCAGCCCCAATATGCAGGATCTTCTCAGCCAAGTCAGAGACCACATCCTTGGGAAAACAGAGTACTTTGGTGTTGTTCTTATTACACAGACCTTTTACATCTCTTACAGCAGAGTCACCCACAATTAGAGTTTCAGGCCCAGTCGTTAGCTTTCCCTCTAGCCTTTTACTTTTAGAGTAGCTATTGGTCCTTACCCTGCTGCGTGAAGAGGACAGGTTATCCAGGTCATCAGATCTCCGGTTCTCGGTCAGCGGAGCGTATCTGCTCTGGATTGGCACACTTGGTGGTTTAGGAGGATTGTTTGTAATTCTCCCTTTAGCAGCTGTCCACTGCTGTTTCCTAGTATGAATAGGGATTGAAGAGGCGCTCTTCCTGGGTGATAACAATGCAGGCCAGCCGGTCGCATCACAGATTTCGGAGCTCTGGGCTCTGCCTGTTATCCGTCCTCCCAAATCCCATGGAAATGATTTACTCTTAGGCTTTGCACCCAGAGAGTTCCAGGGAGGACTACCACTTGTAGATTTATTACCCGGTACACAGCCCTCCTGTTCCTTGGAATCCTTGTAGCTGCTAACTAGCTGTGAGTTAGCATACCCTTCTCCATTATTTTTGCAACACTGGTAAAGTCGTGTCATTCCCACGACATAGTCCATTCACTTCCACGTTAACTTCCAACCGTTGCATTTTCATTTCCAACACAGCCATCTTCTGTATAAGTTTCTGGAAGTCATCTGTAGAGAACGGAGGCATTTTGCTACCGACTAGCTAAATAGCAGTAGCCTACCAGGCTTTAGCTGTTGCTAGGCCACGCTATTGTAAGACTGACGTCGTCGTAAAAATATTGAAATATGGCTGAAACCCTCCGTCTATTTACGAAGATGAACTGTCCCAGTGATAAGTTAATGTCCAGGAGCCGCTGCTCGAAGTTTTCAGAGAATAAGAATAGGAAAATCAGCATAAAAAGTAAGCAGAGGCAAGAGCAAGCAGAAAAGCGTCTGCACTGTAAGAAAGATAAGCAAGATTCACAGCCAATTTAGCATATTTGTATCAATGGTAAGCTTAATAGAGGTAGGTGAGGCAAATGTCAGGTCTGACACGGCCACTTACACAGCAGAACTGTCAACAATTCATTAAACACATCTGACTACAGTATTCACTGTTTTTCTCACCACAAATCCATATTCAATACACTACCAACACATGTAATATTTGATAAACATATTGCAAGCTGTTGCTCTCATTATAACATCATTCTACTCAGTAGAGAAGGCCTGTGTTGGACCACAGAGCTGCAGAGTTTCTCTGCTTTTTAACCGTTAGTGGGCGCCACTCAAGTAAATAATTGGACAGCCTTCTGGGGAAAACCTGGTCTGATTAAGAGAGACGGCATTCATCCTACTTTGGATGGTGCAGATCTCATTTCGGCAAACATTTCAGGGCTTTGTGGACTTAATCCATGACAAACTGGAGTTGAGACCAGGAGGCGGAGTCGCAGTCTTACACGCTTCTCTGCGCTCTCTCCTAGGCAGTCATCCATAGGAATCCCGAACCCAATAAAATACCCAATATTAACGGTGTGTGTCTGCCCAAGGACAATTTAAGGTAAAACCTAATAGAGGTGTCATACATAATAACCTAATAAAAGTAAATGTAACAACTACTACAGTGCAACAAAACAGGAAGATTAAATGTGGTCTCTTAAACATAAGATCTATAGCATCTAAAGCAATATTGGTAAATGATTTAATATCAGATTATAATATTGATATATGCTGTCTCACTGAAACTTGGTTGAAAACTTATACAAAATGTACACCACCCCAAATTGATCATGTTGTTGATAGTGCTACAGATGCGCTGCGAATAAAATTAGACTCTGTTGCTCCTTTGAAAAAGAAGAAAATAAAACAACATAGATTAGCTCCATGGCATAATGCCGAAACCCGCAAAATAAAGCAAAAGTTGAGACAACTTGAAAGGATATGGCGTTCCACTAAACTTGAAGAATCTCATTTAATTTGGCATATTACTCTCAATGAATATAAGAAAGCACTGTGTAAAGCGAGAGCAGCCTACTACTCTTCCTTAATAGATGAGAATAAGAATAATGCAAGATTTCTTTTCAGCACTATAGCCAGGCTGACAGAGAGCCATAGCTCGATTGAGCCTTCTATTCCCATAGCACTCAGCAGTAATGATTTGATGTGCTTTTTTAACGATAAAATTGTTACTCTTAGAAACAAAATGAATGACCTCTTGCCTTTGACCAGTATAGTGTTATCAACAGCTCCCGGAAACGTAAGTTCTAATATTACACTAGATAGTAAACTAGAATGCTTTTCAGCCATAAACCTTGAACAATTAAATTCAATGATTCTCTCTTCTAAACCATCAACGTGCATGTTAGACCCAATTCCAACTAAGCTGTTGAAGGAAGTTTTTCCATTAATTAGCACGTCTTTATTAAATATTATGAATATGTCTTTATTATCAGGCTATGTTCCACAATCATTCAAAGTAGCAGTGATAAAACCACTTCTTAAAAAGCACAACCTCGATCCAGAGGTTTTAGCCAACTATAGACCTATTTCTAATCTTCCGTTCCTCTAAAAAATTCTTGACAAAGCGGTCGTAAAACAGCTGTGTGATTACTTAAAAAACAATGATTTATTTGAAGATGTTCAGTCTGGCTTTAGAACACATCATAGCACAGAGACAGCTCTGGTTAAAGTCACAAATGACATTATAATAGCCTCAGACAAGGGACTTGTCTCTATTCTTGTTTTGCTCGATCTCAGTGCTGCATTTGATACTATCGACCATGATATCCTATTGCAAAGACTAGAGCACTTAGTTGGCATACAGGGAACTGTTTTAGGCTGGTTTAGGATCTATCCATCTGAACGCTCTCAGTTTGTACGTGTTAACGATGAATCTTCCACGCAAACCAAAGTTAGCCATGGAGTGCCACAGGGTTCAGTGCTCGGACCTATTTTGTTCACATTATATATGCTTCCGTTAGGCAATATTATAAGGAATCATTGTGTAAACTTTCATTGTTATGCGGATGATACTCAACTATATTTATCAATCAAGCCTGATGAAATTAATCATCTAAATAAAATTCAAGACTGCCTCAAGGACTTAAAAACGTGGATGACCTTAAACTTTTTGATGTTAAAAACGACCAAAAGTTATTGTGCTTGGCCCGAAGAATCTACGAAACAAATTATATAAAGATATACTAACTATGGATGGCATTAATTTGGCCTCCAGTAAGACTGTAAGGAATCTTGGTGTTATATTTGATCAGGATTTATCCTTTAACGCCGACATAAAATCAATTTCAAGGACCGCCTACTTCCATCTACGTAACATTGCAAAAATCAGGCATATCTTGCCTCAAAACGCAACATATGTAGAGATAATGTGCAGCGAGGCGGTCATTATTGGTAAAAGAACATCCGACAGGCTGATCAGGGGCCGTTGCGTTACATTTAAAAATCCTTCATCATCTTCACATATCAAGATATCAAAGTACCACGGCAAACTGCACCAGAGACAGGACAATAACTGACAAGACGGACAAAACGGACAAAGGGAACATCACAGAGGTAGAGCATCATACATGGCATACACGATATACATGTTACGCGGTATGTAACAATTGTGAAGTAAAAACTTCTTTGCAGCAATGTTGAGCGCATCATGAAATGAGGGAAACTGGATTCACCCGTCAATACACTGATATTTATTGAGAGACAGACAATTACATACGGCCGGGGATCATCCTAGTTTCACACTGTCCTTGTGCTCCACCAAGGTAATCTCTGCCCCAAAAGACACAAAACATCTAACCAACACGAGGAGAGGCGGGCTTCCAGAAAGCCCGCGTATACCTAATTAGTAGCAGATGTGAGACAATGGTCTGCTTGTCTCAAAGAGATCCAGACAAGCCTCAACCTACACAGGGGTCTTTGCCTGACTACAAGCAGATGTTTGCAGTATCACAGATTCTATAAAACAATAAGAAACTCTATAAACAGATCAGTTGAAAATATTCTCTTACAGATTCACCCTTTTATCAATCTATTGATAACCAATTAACATTAGTCTAAGAATATTTCAGTCAATACTTAAAATCAATAGGCGTCCTCAGAGTTGGGTGGGCTCAGATACATTCATTACATTAAAAATAGAACAAGATTGAAAAACACTTCAATCACCATGATTGAACACAGTCAATCATAATAAAAATCATCTCTCTTCAGTGCTTGGCATTTTTGTCAAAAGGTACAATAATAAACACATGGGGTACAAAATATTATAGCAAAATATATGTTTCAAAAATAAGATCTTTTATCATTTATCACTCAGTTAATCTCATTCATCAAACACAGATTCTAAATCATCTTACATCTCAAAGATTTACTTTAAGGCAATTACTTATTAAAACACAATTAGAATTTAGGATTTCTAATAAATCCAATTGAGGTATAAATCAGAATCATGAGAGATCCAGCTAAGGTTCCTAGTTAAGGTATAAATTCACAGTGATGAATCGATCAATCTGTAATCTGTAAAGTTACAGTGTCCTCAATCTTTAACATTACTTTACGTTTACTTCATTACGCTTTATTCAAGAGTAAGGCATGATATTTAATTAATTACATTACTTCAACTATCAATCATTATGTCATTTCAAAATCTGAAGGGAAAGCTAAACAATTCTCAAGATGTTTAACAATCTGAAAAGGAAAAATCAAACATTTTATTGTATAACAACCTGAAAAGGAACAAATCAAAACATCTGTTCTTTATTCAGAGCATCAACTGTAATCAATATCAAAACATCTGTTCTTACCTGGTAATGATTAAGGATAGTAACATTGTCTGTTATAATATTAGAAATATCTTATTGTTCAATACCTTATAAATCTGAAAATATCAATTAATTAATTAGTTTAGTGTGAAAGTGTAATCTGATCAAATATATTTATCACCACTATTTAACACATATCTGTTCATTGGGAATACAAAAACAATCATTAATTGTACATCTGTAATCATCTGGTCATTCAATTCAAATGTTATCTTTGTACGAGAGCTAGAAGACATGTTTTCCTCCTCTCTTTATGACACAGAATGTCTGGTGTGTAAAGGCATCCTGATACTGTAGATTAGCACTGAGGTGCTGATTGGCTCAAAACTCTTCTTCATCAGAGCGCCATAACTCAATTATCTGTAGATTAGCACTGAGGTGCTGATTGGCTCAAAACTCTTCTTCATCAGAGCGCCATATCTCAATCCCCCCCAATTGCTCTGCTTTTGTGGCTCAATTCAGTGAGCGCTTTATGATCTCCCAGTGAAACAGAGGCTCATCTGCCTGCATTCCTTCTGCTATCTGCTTGAGAGCAGTGCACCTGCCTATTCCAAGTGGCACATCCAGATGCCCCCCCCGTGATGGGAGAGGTTATGAAAACATCTGCTCCTCCAATGAAACATGGAAACCTTGTATGAAGCCATCGCTCGTCCTGCGAGCGAAAATGAAGAAGCATCCCATCTCATCAGAAAGTTGAAGATTAGAATCCTCTCATCTCGAACGACCTCCTTGCCCGTGGATAAGTTGCTCTCTGCAGCCGCAGAGTGTGATCCTCTCTCTCTGACCCTTGGCCTTCAGAGCTGTCCTAGTTATTGGGTTAACACTTGATAGGGATGTTTTCCTGAGTGCAGACAACTCAAGGTAATGGATTAGCACATTATCATTCAATTACAAAAATAGGATATGCCCCCTCAGAATTATTTGGGAGCCTTCCTGAGACATGCACATTATAAATGTAAGGTTTGTGTTAGTCATTTAACATGCAATAATCATATACTCATCAGTCCAAAGCAGATAAATGTTATTTTAAGTTAAATGTGAGCTAGTCCCTGTGGAATAACCCTTTCTCAATGATTCTAGATGTTATATTAATTCACCATTTACCGTTTGATCAAGGATTAGTTTATCAGAAGTACATTTCCTCTTCCATAAAACATAGGTTTGAGAAATTAATGTTCCAATATGAAATCAATTGCTCAATTTCTCAATATAATTTGACTCTTCCCCTCTTTTCTTACATATTGTCACATATGAAATAATAACTTAGGAGTCTATCTAAGCATGGTATTGTCTATATAAGCTATTAATCGAGAAAACTCAGAGTCAGTATGCAACTCGCAAATATCTCTCCTCCTTCCTATCCCTCTTTACTCACTTTCCCATCTCTTTCTCTCTTATTTCTGTTAGATATGAAGAAAAAAAACATACAAGTCCATGTAAGCATCTGAGTTACCACCGTTACCAAACGGTGTGCCGCGGCACACTGGTGTGCCGTGGGATTTTGTGACAACCATACATTATTTTTTCAATATACAACTACACAAAAATAATCATTTATTTTTTTAATTTACTATATCAGTACTTTGTAGGTTTATGTACGTAATCTGCGCGACTTGCGCGTCCACATCTCCACGTGCAGTGCTGCATAAACATGGCTGAGTCAGCGATAACTATCGAGGGGTGGAGGTATGCCCATTATTTTTTATATCACGCAGTCTATTCTTCTTCTCTGTCTTCCGGTTGTTGCCTGTATTAAATGACAAATACACACTACCGCCATGGATTTGATATGAACGAGGCGGCAGTTAGCAGCTAGCGGCTAGCTAGTAATGATCTAGTGATATCGGTAATATTAACTCCATTTAATACAACATTTACGGTACAAGATTCAATCATACAGCCCATGTAGTATGACAATGAATTACAGCAAACATGTGCAATATATCCATTATTACAGCTCCGTGGGATGGCAGTAAGACGATATGGATCCGTTCCCATTGTGCAGATAAATGCAACTCACATTGGTTCCTCATACAGCATCTCTGTAAACTACGTGTATTCACTGAATTTCACTCTCTGCCTTTAACGCTCGTTGTAGCTCCAAAAGCTCCATCCAGAGCCTGGCTCCAGCACCCTCCCTGTGAGCACAGTGTGCTCTGATTGGTCGGGACACGTAACATGAACGTGCCGGGCTGCGCGGTCCCGTGGATTAGATGCGCGTTCATAATGCAGAGGGAAATAACTCTCAGAATAACGTTATTAGCAAATGTTTTACAACTTGAGGAACGAATGTTTTTTAATAAGGGCTATACAAGTGTTCAAACTGGGTAGTTTATTTAGTTAAAAATTATCCAACGAGTTACAGACCACTCTTTCCCCATGTAAGTCAATGGGAAAAGTGTTTTCGGGCCTGGCAACCAAACCGGAAGTGTAGTACCGCCGTTTGGCCAGCACGAATATTTTCATCTGAGTCCGGCGCACTACCTGGGGGCTTGACTACCGCCGCCTGCTGGTAAGGACAGTTATTGCCACTCACGCATGCGCAGTTTGTACGTGCTCGGCGAGGAAAGTAACGAGTAAAGTACCGAGTTACTTTATGTAGATAGTAACGAAGTAGTGTAATATATTACATTTTTTAAAGTAATACATTTATAATTTGTAGTTCCGGACCATGGACAATGCAGCTTCCTTGCATTGACAGTTGTCTGTGCTGAATTTCTGCTGAGTTTCCTTTGCCTCATTTTCTATTTTGTGACCTGTCTGGTGTAAATGAGTGTGTTGCTGCTTTGATGAAGCCTAATTTGATAAAGTTTCAAATTAATTTCGGAAATATTTCGTAATATAGTTGTCTTTGTCACATTTTATTTGGCATTAGTAAATAATTATGCACATTTACAGATACTTTACATAATATGAGTGATAACACGTGTTATAAGGGCTATCTTTTCACAATAGGTGTGCCTTGAGATTTTTACTTGTCCTTTGGTGTGCCTTGGGCACAACAAAGTTTGGGAACCACTGGCATAAATGATAGTGGGCGTCTGAGGGTGTCATTACTGAGAAATGTCAAAGAAATTCAAAACCTTACATTTTAAAACAGGTTTGCATTCCTCCACTTAAGGTGACGTTATCATTGGAAACAATAAAAACGAACTATTTTGATGTAGAATTTATAAATTGAATCGTTAGAGCAGAACAAAATGGTTGTATTGTAGCCTGAGTTCCGTGCAGCCCTAGTTTCAACAGGTGGAAACATGGTCCATATAATGTGAATACATGCAGAAGTAGACAGTAAGAGGCCCCTGACATCAGGTCTATTTGTTAAAATAGTAGGGGCTCTTCACTCTGCATAGCAGTATGAATAGCCTTAAAAAAACAAACAACCCACTCCGTGGTAACGAGAGTCATATTTCTGACCCATATGCCCTAAGTGAAGCCGTTAGTCTCATCTAACTGACCCAAGGGTTGGTGCTGGTGTGACAGTTCCAAGTGTTCCAGCTTCCAGTTCATGGCTCGGTGGGGGGGGAGCAGACCCACGTGAGACAGTGTCAATGGCTGTATTGTTCAGTGTGAGGAGCGTCATTCTCTCTGGGAGCAGGAAATGGTGTCCATTCTCGGACCAAACCATTAATGTCATGTAGAGCAGCCATAGCATCTCTGTGACTGCACTCAGCCGGACTGTAGCAGGGTAGAACTGGGTGACTCTTAGTGAAGCTGTCCAACGCCATTAGACAAAATGGAACCACGTGCTAACAAAAAGGACACAGGGTCATAAATGTCTCTCTTTACCATTGGCCTAATCTTATGGGTTGAAATCAAATTAACATTAACATTAGAACCAAAGTCAGTTAACAAATTTGACTTGCACAGATCAGTAATCAATACACCATTTTTTTTAGCTCCGTGATGAAAACGATAACAGGCAGGGATGCAAACTTGTCATCAATAAAATATAATTGGGGTATGGACAGGGTTGCTAACTTTGGGTACCTGGCTGGAGTGAGATTTTGATATCATGGGTTTAATTACACACATGCGCACGAAGCGACTGCTATCGTGTCCGTAGCGGGACCTTAGCATATACTTAGGATATATATATATATATAATATATATATACAAATACACAATATTGGACACAGACTATAAAGGGCACACAGTTTCATTAAATAATGAAAGTCAAACACATGTTTGTTTCCACTGTTTTATTGTGTGCCTGTCGCGATAAGCAACTTATTGACTTATCGGCTCCCGAGTATTTGTGTTAGATAATCTATGGTAGGGCTAACCCATACAGTGGTGGGGCTCAAATCAGTATTTGAAATGTAATTACATACACGCTATATCGCCCCCTTGTCAGTGAAACGCCACGCGTGAGGTTTAGAATATTTCCCTGTCTCAATCCAAATTGAACTGTATGAAATTAAAATAAAATAAAAACATTTGTCTTGTAGTAAATAAAAAGGCGACCTGGAGCCAATCCTGCCATTTCCTCACAAGTGAAAGAGTTCACATGCTGAAAACCCAACCCCCGCAGGGGGTCTGGGGGGATTCTCCCCCAGGAGATTTTTTTGAAATACTAACATAAAATACACATTCTCTCTTTTAGAGGAAAAAATAAATCCATCTATAACTACGCGACATATTTAAATGAAGCTGAAACTGCTGCTCCTCCCATAGGGAAGAGGCTGTGTGAATTACTTCGAATTACTTTGAAATTACCCCATTGTTCTTTGTGTCAAAATGGAAGGTTTCTGGCTAACGTTAGCTTAGGTACTCAGATCTTGTTCTTGAGTACAAGTAGAAGTACCAGAGTGTAGGAATACTAAGTTACAGTAAAAGTACTGCATTCAAAATGTTACTCAAGTAAAAGTATAAAAGTATTGTCATTAAAATATAGTGAAAATAGCGACAGTAAAAGTAGTCGTTGTGCAGATTGGTTTATTTCAGAATAATATATATGATATGTTTTATAATGATTGATCATGAAAGTGTTCTCAAAGCTGGTAAAGGTGCAGCTAGTTTAAATGACTTTGTATACTGCAGGGTAGCTGGTGGATTTACTCCAGGTGGAACTAAAATCTGATTCAACACTTGGTTATATTTCACATCATTCATCCACATCTGTGAAGTAACTAAAGGTATTAAATACATGTAGTGGAGTAAAAGTACACCATGTACCACTGAACTGTAGTGGAGTAGAAAAATAAAGCAGCAAAACATTTTAGATACTCAAATAAAGTACCAGTATCTCAAAATTGTGCCCAAGTATAGGACTTGTTAAGTTTATGAACTTAGTTACTTTACACCAGTGGCAATACAGATAGAAAGACTAAGCCTTGCACAGAGGCAAGAAAAGACATTTGAAAAATGCTCAAAAGTTCTGCCAAAAAAAAACTGACTGCTGAAATGAGATCTTCCTTTGTGCTGTGGTCATAAAACCCCCAATGGGTCGCGCCGTGATCTGCTTCAGATTATCTTCTCCTTCCAGAGGTCACGCCTGTCTCTGACCCCGTGTCTTGCGTTTTATTTTATTTTTTCTTCTTCTGCAGCACCAAGCAGAGTATAGAAAAGGAGGGGATTTTGACTAGAAATAATTTCAAACAGTTAAATAAAGAATGTTGAACTATATTTAAAACTGTAATTGAACTTCAACTCATATCCATTATCTGATTCCAGTGGCCAGTTGGAAACAGATAATGACAAAGTTTTCATTTTGCATCAATCGTGCAAAAAGGTTCAATCACCATTGTGTCTAAGTCTTGTCTTATCTGCTTTGTTTCGGAATGTGTTCAATACATTAGGTTATTTTATTTTCATTATTACCATACAATACATAGATTAAGAATAAATGAAACAAATAATACAACATTGACCTATTTGAGCAGACAGATGACCCGCAGTTATGCCTCTGAGGTTCCCGGGTGTAAAACAGAGGCTTTTTTGCTATTTATTTTCCTTTTGCGGAAATTTAGATTCATTTTACCTTGGCTGTGGACTGATTAATTTATTAGTTGTTACAAAAACATGCACAAGACGGCAGGTATACAAACAAACACGAAACAATTATACAAACAAACATGAACCCGCAACAAATATCAGGTGACAGCTAAACTCATCCAGTTTAATTTTAATCCGAATTAGGGAAACTTCAGCGGGGGTAGGGAAAATATCAGTACTTATTTTTACTTATTGTTTTTTTTTAAATTATTTTAATTTTTAATTTTTTTTAAACAAAATCCAATTCAATAATCCGTAAGTTTATTAAACACAGTGTGAATGTAATATTCTGCCACCACCCTTCCCATTTAATAGCTCAATTTAGTTCTTGAGCTTATGGTGTGATTAACAGAAAATACAAATCTGTGTTGTTAAACATTAATTCAGTTGATGAGCAATAAACGACCTTATTCTCAATCAAAACCACTATGCAAATGTAGTGGTAAAACTGCTCAACCGACCGAGAGCAGAGATATTAATTAATTTAATTAATTCTAAGAACGGAATCTGCTGAAGAGTAATAACCACATTATTCTCAATCAACAACCACTATGCTAATTTAGTGGTGCTCTGCCCTCCCCGATCCGGAGAGCAGAGACTTTTAATGAATTCAGTACCCTTTATTTTAACAACAGCCAAATTCAACAACCCCTCAGTTTATGAAACACAGCGTGACGTAATATTTCGTATCACGTTTCCCGTTAATAAGAGTTCTGTTTAGTTCCAAAACTCATAATGGTGCGATTTAAGAAGATACGACACTGTGCTTTGTTTATCCCCGTGTGTGCTGCTCCCCACAGGGGGGGGGGGGAGGGGAATTACCCACACCCTGCACCCCACAGCAGCAACAGGAACATTTCGAGGCGAGTTGATTTAACTAGTTAAACCGTTGAAATCTCCAGAATTCGGCGATTCGTTTCAGTACAAATCTTTACATTGCTTTTAAACCGAAGTTCCACATTACTGATGCCCTCTTTAAGGTCTCTCCGAATATTTGCCGTGCACACACACACAGAGGAAACCAAAAATATTGCATCTATCTGTTCCACAGGTAATTTTATACCGTCAATCACAGAGTCTGGCGAGGCAATGTCAAAATATAGATTTGAAATTACACTCACCAGCTCGACGATTTGTTGGTAACCGTTCGCGACGCCAATTGTGAAGTAAAAACTTCTTTGCAGCAATGTTGAGCGCATCATGAAATGAGGGAAACTGGATTCACCCGTCAATACACTGATATTTATTGAGAGACAGACAATTACATACGGCCGGGGATCATCCTAGTTTCACACTGTCCTTGTGCTCCACCAAGGTAATCTCTGCCCCAAAAGACACAAAACATCTAACCAACACGAGGAGAGGCGGGCTCCCAGAAAGCCCGCGTATACCTAATTAGTAGCAGATGTGAGACAATGGTCTACTTGTCTCAAAGAGATCCAGACAAGCCTCAACCTACACAGGGGTCTTTGACTGACTACAAGCAGATGTTTGCAGTATCACAGATTCTATAAAACAATAAGAAACTCTATAAACAGATCAGTTGAAAATATTCTCTTACAGGTGCAAAGGCTCATGTTACAGCTCTGAAGATGGCCGGGATGATTGTAGTGTACGGCTACACTCTCCAGCCTCCTCTCATCTCTGTAATACACAAGGAACTCTGTTTTTCATTGCTTATCACTTTTTAGTGTAAGCTAACATGTCTGGATACGTGCCTCCGTAAGATGACATCTGAAAGCTGTTGGCCATCCTGTCCTGTCCACTGCAGCTGTTAGTGAATGTGTGTGTGTGTGTGTGTGTGTGTGTGTGTGTGTGTGTGTGTGTGTGTGTGTGTGTGTGTGTGTGTGTGTGTGTGTGTGTGTGTGTGTGTGTGTGTGTGTGTGTGTGTGTGTGTGTGTGTGTAGGCTCTCAGAGACAATGTGATCTCCACAGGGGTTATGATAATAGTTTCCAAATGCGGACTAGGAAACAGTTTTCTCGCAGTTAGCGGGTTACACAGTGAAAGTGGATTCATTTTTAGCTAGTTTTCTCCTCAGAGTCTTCTGTTAATATATCTCCCTATCTCTAATCTGTTTTATCTTTTCTTTCTGCAGACCAATGACTTGGATAATGTTCCAGAGGAAGTGGTGGCTCACAGCAGCAGGCAGGAGCTGTCGAGAAAACACAGCGATGATGGTGAGTATCTGTTGCGGTACATTGATTACATCTGAATTACAGCCATGCAGTGACACAGGGTAAACACACGCTCACCCACCAAGAGAGTCTGAGAAGGTTGCGACATCAAATTGTCCTCCGTTGAACCATTAAATAAGCTTTTCTTTGCTCCTTTTGTTGTGTTTCCTAACTCTGACCCGGCTATAGAGTATCCTGTAGAAAAACATTAGGACCTCTCTTTTTCTTGGTCTGCATTGTGTGTAGCTCTTTATTTAAAAGCTGCACAATAGTCTATGCAGTGAAGGTCAAGGCACTGACCCGTTATAATCTGGAGCGTTCACTAGGCAGGGAAGGAAAGGACGACAAGGTAAATGCTCAAGCCAACCAAGGTAGTACCTACCTGGCCCTTTCCTTTAGAGATTACCACCTGACCCTACTAAAGAATACATTATGTTCTGAGCCAGGGTCACCTTTGGGCCATGACACTGCTCTGCTTTCTTGAACGTGCTTTAGTTCATTGAAAAATAAAACTATAAACTATCTTTAAATAGATAGTTTGAAAATGTGTGAACCACAGAAGAAAACACAAGGCAGACACAGTCACAATTTCTCATAATTAAACTTAATGTATAATATCTTCCATGTTTCTGGTAAGGTTTTAAACTATTCCTAGTGTGTCTTTTTGGTGTCCAACATATCATCTTTTAGACATTGCAGCCTTTACTAGCATTGTAGAATTCAATCTAACTTCTTGGATTCATTTGATTTCATTTAGTCTTTATTTTTGTATACAGTTTTCACAGTAATCGAGAACGGAAATGAGCATTACCTCCAGCCAGAGAGAAGTCCTGACGACTTGCCGGTAAGAAACACATCCATTTTAATCTTTGTACATACTGTATTACAGATTTAATGCACAATACGTGTTTAGAGGAATTGCAAGCGAAGCAGTCTGGTCATCACAGTGATTGCTATTCTGGGACTCACAGTCAGTACAGTAATGAGTATTATTGGTGCAGTCTGACAACCTCTGAGAACAGACTTTGTTACTGACCAGTGCCTGAACTCTTCATGGTCACTCTGAGAACTAATACCCAGCCAGTCGGTTCTGCCTCCAATAAGCTCGCTGCTCTTTGCCCCTCGCCTCAATCGTCACTGCTCGATTTCCCAGGACTCTGAGGGAAAACTTATCTTCCTGCTGTAACAAATCAAACCGGAGCTGACAAGAGCACTGGCCTGAACTGATAGAGAGAAGCTTTGAAGTCATGTAACGTCTCAATCTGCAGCTCTGTGTTTCTGGTATTATTTTCTACACCGTAGATGCAGTGATAATGTTGCACAATTCATGCTGGTGGTGGGAGAAAAAGGTTAAACCTCTCTGAATATCTTGGCACCTCCTGCAGGGTAACCATGAATATTTCATGGGCAGATTTCTAAGCGGCTCTTTTCCTGTCTATCTTTCAAAGTGTTTTGGAGAGGTGCTTTCAGTATCAATGTTCTTTGTGCACTTTGTGCAGCAATCTATCATGTTTACTTTTATAGTTTAACATGTTTATCTCTGTTGTCAACAATGGAAAAAGCCACACAGATATTTGGACAAACACAAAAATGAACAAATAACCATACATGGGAAATAAAACTACACATGCAGACACCTATCCTCTCTGCAATACAATATGCCATCCGTCCATTTTCGGGGAAGAGACTTGAAGTACATTGTGCTGTGTTATCAGACTGGACCGAGCACAGCTGGCAGCCGGCTGTGTGTCCGTCCGCAGACCGCTCCATTAGCTCGGGCTGGAGGACGGACAGATGGAGGCTCTGCAGGGTAATGAGCAGGGGAAAACGCTCAAACTGCCTCTCTGCCAGCGATGAAACCTCCAATTTGAGATGAGAGACACACACAGGATCCCCATCTGTTCACACTTTCCAGGTTTTGTGTTAAACTACACAAGATCTATTGACATTCAAATTGCCATGGTTCATTTTTGCGTGGATTCTTTGCTTGGGAAGTTTGCTTGTGTTGTAGGTGGAGCTTTTTCTGTTTATTTGAGGCAGCTTTTGTTCATTAAAGTGTAAAACGTTTTACCTCCAATAGCCAAACGTATCTTTACCCTTAAAGCTGTGCCTATCGATATTTTTATAAAACAATGGATCAAATAAACATCTGTAGCAACTAGTAAGTACATCATGGAGCATTTAGGTGCTATACTGTATAGCAACATGTTCGAGCAAAACAGTGCAAGATGGAGAGTAAATGTTGCTGTGTTTGCTAGACATGTAAACAGGCAGCTGTTGGCTGACATGTGCAACATAAAAAGTTTATAAGGTGATAATATGTTAAAGTTGTATCCACAGGTTGTTAAACTACACCCAATTGGCTAAAAAACAATCAGTAACTGTGGATCTAAAGAAATTCCTGCTGTTCTTCCATTTCATTGTTTTACTTTTTCCTAAATGCAGCCTTTCTGTCTATAACTCAGTTTCAAAGGAGGCTGTTATTTCAACCTGCTCAACCCGATGCACTGTTCCCGGCTCCCATAGCATCGAGAGCCTTTCAAGGCCAGTGAGCGGCTCTTATTTAGCTGTAATGGATTGCCACTACTTGACGCTGTTGTTTTCACCCAGAGGCCACAGAGGCAATTTGCCTTGTGGCTGCAGTCAACTCGACTCATCCATCACACACATTGCCAGTCCTCATGGACGATGCTCGAGGAGCCCCAAAAGACCAGGAACACTTCTCCTCATAAAAGACACAGTGCCACAAAGATGGCAAATTCTTCCACTGTCTTTCAAAAACAGCCATTAGTGTGTCTTAAAAAGTAATTCTCATTTATCTTGGCTAAGTTTCCCTGTGGAAATTATGCAGTAGCTAGTTATCATTTGGAAGGATTTCAGGGACACAGCACGCCGGATAGGTATTGGTGATGAATCAAGAAGACGCCCACCAGGAGCAGGTGTGAAGGGCACCAGTGTGGCGCCGCGTCTCCTCGCTAATTGTGCTAACACTTCTCTGACAACTTCCTCTCCACCCACAACCCTCTCCTGTTTTAACTTCCTGAGTGTTCATGGAAACGTGATCCTGCTTCTCCCACTCGTGTTGACGGTGGATTAAAGGAACAGATTGCAGAACAACATAAGCCCAGTCTATCAGTGTTCAGTAAACAAGGGCTTCTCCTGCCTATGTGAATGCCAACATACTATTTTAAGAAGCGAGAAAAGTGACAATAGAAAATATGGTGTTGCATTGTATTTTTGTGACTATGAGCTTTGTTTAACTTGTCAGCTATGTTTTCCTTTTTCTTCAGACTTCTTGACAACCAAATCTGTTTGTGTTCATGTGTTTTTCTGTGTGTGTGTCTGTGTTATTTAGTTGGAGCAGATCCACCTACAACAAGATGTCCTTAAGCTCAACACCTATGTGGCCTTGTTCAGCTTTACTCCCCAAGACAGCCATGACCTGGAGATGAGGTTAGTTTACTAAATCACTCGCTGTCAGTAGATGAAATATAGCTGACTTACTGTACTCTGACATGCTCACAGTGATATTTTTTAAAACATGTTTTGCTCTTCAAAATGTCCTTAACTAAGGAGAAAACAAAGTATACAGAAAGGCTGAGACATTTCCTGTGTTATCAAATCATACATTTGATGAAACCTTCTGAAGGAGAAAGATTAAATCTACCTCCGTTTCATTCATACACACGCGTATATCCTGATGATTCATTAGGATGTACAACACTACAAGATTAAGCTCCTCATTTCACCTTTAAGCAAACACATCTGTGCAAATTACAAAATATAGATATAATGTAATCTTGTATATATCTTTTTCGATTTTACAACAGTATAACCATATTTTATTATGTGTATGTATGCCATACTGTATACACACTTCATCAATGAAAGAGATCTCTTTCAGATTGATTTATTGACTACTGTTGCCTTTTGTATGTTGAGAAACATAATTGTGGCACACATACTGCCATGTGAGTCTGCAAAACAAACAAAAAACAGTGACATGCAATCGTAGCGTACGGTATGCCTGAGGGCAGTCGTACAGTGCAAGGACTTGGCACACGATCACAAACACAAAGTACACTGTTGTCTGCTGCATGTCAATATTCATCAGTCTTTTCATGCCAGGACATTCAATGTTCTGTCTATTAGTGTGTCTGTGTTTCTTCCCTGTATCTTATATAATCACTCCATTGAGAACAATATGAGTGAAAAAACACAAGAATAGATTTAGAAAATAAACTGATTAGCTTCCTTTTTGAAGGTAAGGATCCTCAAAGATTTCTTTCTCTGGAGTGGCCTCATTAATAAAACATGTGTTTTTGCCATGAGGGTCTATTAATATCAGTCAATCTCATGTCTTCATGGATTTATCCTGAGAGTCTTTTGAAATGTCATTTTTATTATATTATACACCAAGAAGTTCACCCAGATTTTCCCCAGAACTGTAGTTCAAACCGGAGAGACGTGATGTAAGAATTACATATTTATTGTTTACACGTCATATGAATGAAATGATTGCCATGATAATACAACAGGAGAATGTAATGGTGTTTGGCGATTAGGCCCCGGTTTGCAGGATAATCATTCAGGAGGGAAAGCACCGCTCCGATGAAATCCCCGGGGTCTAGACACTGGTGGTGGTGATGAGTAGGTGAGACCGGTCTGAAGGAGGAAGGTTTAGCTTTGTCCTGAAGGAGACAGGAGGCGAGAGGGGTGGAGGCGGGTTGCGTGTGATCATCTGCAATGACAACTGACAGGGAGGAAGAGCAGGCATTTAAGGCATTTAGCATGTGCAGCGATTGGCTGCTGAGGGGTGACGCCCTCGTATTTAATGAGGGGGGAAGGGAGCCATAGAGTGACGTGTGAGTGACTCGAGTTAGGTCTTCCTTATTGAACTTGCGCTAAAGCTTTCATTAGTCAAAACCAATACTATTAGTTGAAATCAGTCCTATTCCATACCAAGGTAAAACACAGAAAAACAAATATATGATTTGAAAGAAATGCTTTGGTAATTTCATTTTTGTATTATAAGCTGTTTTACATTGCTGTGAAAACATATATTTTAAACATCTTTATTTTCAGTATGATCTACTTTACCATGACTTGTTCATGACATACTACACTATCACTTGTTGTTACATCATAATTTGTTCCTCAATTCTCAAGACAAATATTGAATCATATATTTACATTTTAAATTTTTGAATTTTTATTGATTGCAGTAACAGATTAAATAAAAACACTAGGGTCAAATAAAACCCATATCAATGTTACAGGGCTGACGCATACTAAAACATTAACATTCACAAGGACAAGGACAATTTCACATCACCAATTGTTTTTTTTTGCATAATCATTATATAGCGGGAGTAAACCGGAGTACCCGGAGAAAACCCTGGTTGCACAGGCTGAAGTATTTAAAGGTCATCCTGCACACTTGGTGGTTGTTTCTGAAGACTGCTGATTTTATGTGACCCCAATATCAGTCTCACCATTCTCAGATGGGTCGCTGAGAGGATCACACATTGCACCTGAAAGATCCAGGGTGCAGATGTCCATCATCTCAAATGCCTCTGATGCATGAGGGTTAGAATACATGTTATCTTCTAGGTGAACCATTGTTACAAAACTGTGTTCTAGGGCTTGTCCGGGCGTAATCCTAGTCTGACCATCCAGATTGAACAACGCATTTAAGAGGTCTGAGAATGCCATCTTGTCTTCACGCATAACCTCTGACAATGTAATCTTGTCTTCAAACGTATCATAGTCATGTTCCTCTGGCTTCTCCATTACTGCACCTGTCAAATTTTTAACATCATCAAAATACCAACTTGGAAATTCTGGCTGGACACCAGACACCATCTTGTACTGAGATGGCGTCATTAGCTCCCATCCTGGAGTCAAGCCCCTTCCCTTGATAAAATACTGCCCTGTGTTTATCCCAGCATCTAGCAGGTGTTTTTTTGGCTGACCAAGGAGCTGGCAAATAGCTCTCATCTGGTCGTATGTAGATTCTCCAGGGAAAAACCAGATTCCAAAATACAATGAACCCAGGAGACATCCCAATGACCACATGTCGATGGCTTCAGTTATAGGGAGACCCAAGGTCACCTCTGGAGCGCTATAAGAAATAGGTTGCATTTCCATACCAACCACTGCTTCGGAAGCTGGGAGGGCCAAACCGAAGTCAATTAATTTAATCCTGAAGGGCTGAGACTTGTGGTTTACAAGCATGACATTGTCCGGTTTCAGGTCTGTATGAATAATGCCAATTCCCTTCAGGGCTTCAAAAGCTACAAGTAGCTGTTGTGTGATAGGGCGGATTTCGTTCAGGGAAAATGGTTCCTGCTTTTGCAAATAAAGGTCCCAAATGCTCATGTCCAGCATTTCAAAGGCTAGGCAATACTTGTTTTGGAACATGAAATTATCCATGTATCTCACTAAGTTATTCTTATCTGGGTCAAGTCCCTTGATTTTTAGAAGCATTCTCAATTCATTATTTGCATCTCTTCCGTCTTCGAGGATCTTGATTGCCGTAGTTTCAGATGTTTTCAAATTAACACACTTGGCAACTTTTCCAAAACACCCTTCTCCTACAAAGTCCAATAAAATGAAGCGTGTGGAACTGCTGTAAAGTATTGTGGGATTTTGTGCCTGAAGTGGTGCGGGTGCTGACTCGTTGTTGTGGGGTTCAGGATTGCAGGGGTCTGCCTGAGAGGTTGTGTCATTGGTAGGTCTCTCAGTGTTTGAATTGGCAGCACATCGAGAACTCTCAGGGGGTGAGTCACCGTCAGTTGCCTTCATGTCAGTTTCAGGGTCGCTGAGAGGATCACACATTGCATCTGAAAGATCCAGGGTGCAGATGTCCATCATCTCAAAGGCCTCTGATGCATGAGGGTTAGAATACATGTTATCTTCTAGGTGAACCATTGTTACAAAACTGTGTTCTAGGGCTTGTCCGGGCGTAATCCTAGTCTGACCATCCAGATTGAACAACGCATTTAAGAGGTCTGAGAATGCCATCTTGTCTTCACGCATAACCTCTGACAATGTAATCTTGTCTTCAGACGTATCATAGTTATGTTCCTCTGGCTTCTCCATTACTGCACCTGTCAAATCTTTAAAATCATCAAAATACCAACTTGGAAATTCTGGCTGGACACCAGACACCATCTTGTACTGAGATGGCGTCATTAGCTCCCATCCTGGAGTCAAGCCCCTTCCCTTGATAAAATACTGCCAAGTGTTTATCCCAGCATCTAGCAGGTGTTTTTTTGGCTGACCAAGGAGCTGGCAAATAGCTCTCATCTGGTCGTATGTAGATTCTCCAGGGAAAAAGTTGGTATTAAAATACAATGAACCCAGGAGACATCCCAATGACCACATGTCGATGGCTTCAGTTATAGGGAGACCCAAGGTCACCTCTGGAGCTCTATAAGAAATAGGTTGCATTTCCATACCAACCACTGCTTCGGAAGCTGGGAGGGCCAAACCGAAGTCAATTAATTTAATCCTGAAGGGCTGAGACTTGTGGTTTACAAGCATGACATTGTCCGGTTTCAGGTCTGTATGAATAATGCCAATTCCCTTCAGGGCTTCAAAAGCTACAAGTAGCTGTTGTGTGATAGGGCGGATTTCGTTCAGGGAAAATGGTTCCTGCTTTTGCAAATAAAGGTCCCAAATGCTCATGTCCAGCATTTCAAAGGCTAAGCAATACTTGTTTTGGAACATGAAATTATCCATGTATCTCACTAAGTTATTCTTATCTGGGTCAAGTCCCTTGATTTGTAGAAGCATTCTCAATTCATTATTTGCATCTCTTCCGTCTTCGAGGATCTTGATTGCCGTTGTTTCAGATGTTTTCAAATTAACACACTTGGCAACTTTTCCAAAACACCCTTCTCCTACAAAGTCCAATAAAATGAAGCGTGTGGAACTGCTGTGGAGTATTGTGGGATCAGGCCCATCCTTATCTGATTTTGAGCAACTCATTTTTCCTGTAAGATGTCCTAGCAGAGCAGATTTAAAGTTGGACTGTCTTCTTCCTGAGGTTATAACGATATGAAAGTGTCTGAATCCCTGAGTTCTTACTAAGGTTTGATGATGTCATCTTCAAAGCGAATGATGACATCATACAGTTCAATAATCGAGTCACAAGTTGATGGTGTCATCATGCTTTGCTGATGTCATCATTCTAAATTCTAAATTCTAAATCGTTCACTTGTTTTTGCTCCAAGCTTTTGGTTTTTTCCATTCATCTCTTTCACTGTGATGTTATCAATGACTAATTCTGATATCTGCTTGTTCGACTTCCTATGGCGCTAGCAACTTATTAACCAATTAGCTTCATGACAGTCCATACTATAACGTTATGACTAGGGTTGGGAACCGAAACTCGGTTCCAGAGGAGAACCGATAAGAAAATGCCGGGTACATACAAAATACACAATTTCGGTTCTGCTTAACGGTTCCTAAACGCGGTAGACCCTGTATTCCACCGGGTCAGTCTGCACCGCGGCGCTGCGGTGACCCGGTGGAATACATAGCGGACTGGCCATCTGTGTGTTCTGGAGAATCACAGAACGGCCGGTCGTCAGCGGGCCGTTGACGGCCGGCTCGGTACGCTGACGGCCGGCACCGCCCTTAATGGCATCATGTTGCGCTGACAGGCGACAGAGGTCCACAGTTGCCCCGCAGCGAGGCTCCCCCGCCCTCCCGTATACAGTTCACGAGCTCAGTCACTTCATAACACCAAAGATGGGTCGCGGTAAACGCTCTGAAGTGAGGCTCCACTACACTAAAAAATAAAAAGACAAGGCACAGTGTAATGCCTGTTAATAGCTTGCCAAAGGCATAGCTCAGTTAAAATAAAGCACAGCTATTGTGCAATACATTTGTATTGCATGTATATTTTTGTATTTGTAAAAATGTCAGTTAAAGCTTAAAAGAGTAAAGATATTTTTGTTATCTAAACTTTTGACCTCTTTCTTTTACAATTTTTCATGAATTTCATGATATATGCCTATGACATTCTTTACTATGAAATTGTTATTGTGACATACAATGACAATTTGTATGACATCATATTACTTGTTACACTATATGGCTTTTTATATAAGATACTATGCTGTGGTGTTTTTTTTAATAAAATATTATACTATGAGGTTTTTTATAACAAACTATGCCCTTTTATGCCTTTGTACTTTAGTATGAAGTTTGCCATATGCTCTGACATTTTTTACGACATACTGATATACTGTATGGTTCGTCATATTATGGTATGCCATGAAAGAAACCTTATCAAAATGAAAAAGCATATGTTAAGGAAAGTTTCACAACCTGCGATGCACGTCCACGGTCTAATGTTGCAGATCAGCCTTACATCTCTCTCTCGTCACAACAAAACAAACACAAGATAATGAACCGAGAATTTGGAAAATCGTTACACCGCACGAACAATATTTGATCTTGTACAAGGACTTAATTTATTCCATTATAGTACGTATACACATACTAGTGCGTATTTCAATTCATACTATTGCAATATTTACATTCATATTAATGCAAGTAAGTACTCAAGTAAGCACAATTACATTTATTCATTAATTTCACTCATATTCACACAGAAGAACCCATGTGTGTGCAATGACAATAAAGGCTTTCAGTTTTCTTCAAAAATGATGACATTTGAAATGGCCAAAATGTATAATTTAACACATATATTGGAGAGAAAACAACACAAATTGCTTTTCAGACAAACCAATGAAAAGGATAGACCTTTCAAATAAAAATGTTGAATTTCATCAACCAGGCTCCTGAGAGCCACTGACCTGCATGTAATATCTCCCGACTATAACACACCTGATTGGAATGACCTGCTCGTTATCAAGCAGCTGAAGCTTGTCAAGGTGTTTGATAATGAGCAGATCATTCATATCAGGTTTGCTTCATGATCACAGTTTGTGTCCACTTTACAAGTAGACAGCTAATCAAAAAAATACAGCTGGCAAAATGGCTGCAAACCTCTCTGGCACATCACTGGCAGTTACATTTAATATCATGAGCTATATACACGCTAATTTCGACTATTTAGTAGTCTGGTGTCCAGAGAAATATTGCATACACTTTGTTTGTAGCATGAACTTGGGAAACTGTCAAAAAGTTGATGTGTGTTCCAACATTTAACCACATTTAACTGCTGAACACACCATTAGGAGCGTTTATAACAGCAGACATTATAACTTGTGACAGTAGGAAAAGCACAGGTGTTAGGAACAATACTGACAATGCCCCTGCTTTGTTCACGTCGCAGTGAAAGTTGAGTCAAAGCAGCTAAGTTTAGCCTTCAATTGCATTATTCACAGTTGTGAATTATTCTACTGTGACAAGTCAAAATGTCTGCTGGCCTATTTAAAAGTCACATTGGGTGTTTTGGTTGGCAGTTAATTGAAAACACCTGATCATTGTCAGTGAAGTGTTTTAAGCTGTTGAAAGCTGTGCAGCTGCAGTTCTCCATCCTCCGTGATTCAGTCGAATTACTCTGAATGACAATAACATCAAATCATAAATGTGAAAGGAGTCGCTCATAGTGACAAACCTACACAGAATTATAAGCTGGATCTGCAGCTGCTCTTGGCTTTACAGAGCTTTATAGTGACTTTTTAACTTGTTGTTTAACTCTCCGCTCCTCAACTTAACTTTTTGTCCACAAACTCACAACCATTATGTGAACATAAACATGACTCCAAAATAAATTAAAATGTTGCTCTGAAACTGCGGGATGTGTAAATTAAAAACCTTGCTAACAATTTAGTCGTAACTTGTTTTCATTGCCCACGAGTGGCTAAGGAACTGTTGATGCAGGTTTAAAGTAGAAACAGCTGAATACCGGTATGTGGCGTCTGTCTAATTATCTCGAATACAATCTGAAACGCAGGCTCCAGATTGTATCTCATTTCTTAACCATGATTGATAGGGCCTCGTCAGTGACATACTTTGTAAAGACCCTCAGGAAGAGAGCATTTATCATGAGCAGTCCTTCAGCCTAAGTATCCATTTGCTCTTGATCCCCACAGGTATTCTGTTAGGATTCAAGAGGTGCACTTGTTCTCTCTCACACACGTTGAGAAAATACTTCAATCAATACTTCAATTCAAAAAATTCATTGGAAATAAAATGATCTTGCACTCCCTGTCCCCCATTGGCAAGCTTTGCTTTGAATGTATTCTCTTATGAGAGCCTATTTCTCCTCTGGGTTTTGCTGCAGACAGTAATCAATACATAAAAGTTCAAATGGAGGAAAAAGTGGAATATTTTAAGTGAGAAAATCAGGTTTGTGACTATTTTCAGTTGGCCCCACATGCTCTGATTACATGATTACCTTCCACTGTGTGGTGATTGTAATCATGAACATTTATACATTGCTAGAATACAGAATTAGATAACCCACTCGTCAGTCTTTATATTATTTAAAGGACAATGATCTCAGCAAACCTTTATTTTAAGTGGTTTTGAAGCACAGCACTCAAAAGAGATGCTCACAAGGTATTTCCTGTTATTCTTTAAGAAACAACAGGTGTACTTTGTTTTCACCCTAGAAGGTTTAATAACACCGGGTGCTATGCTGTTTCTCACCTGCAATAAACTGTGTTTTTCTGAGTCATGGCGAGCATTACAGAGCACAGCCAGTGTTGTAACCGAACCACAAAGAGAAGAAAATGGGGAAATTACGTAAGCCAACATTTGGCTCAACTGCGCTGGCCCTTTTGATTTTTATTGATCAAATTTAGCCAACGGCTTGGAACAGATGTTTGTAATTATGGCACATGCGGTAAAATGATTCATGTGTTTACTGGACAAAGAACAATTACTTAAAGCAAACAGGATCTAAGGTGCATCCGGAAAAACCCCACAAACACCTTCATCTGCTTGGCTATACAAGAGGGCCTGTCAGAGAGATCAAGTGAAGAGGTGCAGCTTCTCTTATTGTTGACAGATACAATAACTTGTAGGTGCTATCTGATTCACCCTGTTGCACTGTACAGCAGATATGAAGTGTGCCATGACAACAGTGGAAGATTCACTTCTAAACAATCACAAAACTTATTATACAAAGAGTCAACAATTTCTCATAGAAATCAAATAGAACAGGATTCTCGTTTCTAGCCAATGAACTTTTATACTGTTAGCTAAATGACTACTGATGTGGTTATTATTACTTACTTTGTAAAGGGGATTTCTGTCACTATACATAGATTCATCAAACCATGAAGATAAGAGGAGGAAAACGTTCCCTTTTTCAGTATCTTTGTCTTTTGTGCTCTATATTGCAGCGCAGGAGACAGAATCTTAGTGGCTGACGACTCGAATGATGACTGGTGGAAGGTAGGTTCAAAACCAACTCATAACACCATTATGAATAGTGACAAGTCATCTTAAACATTTTCTGTTTATATTATAATTAACCTTCAAAGATGAAAAGTTACAAGATAACGGAAGCAGTTTTGAACGGTTTACATGAAATGTGGATTTTCCACAAAGCACCAAAATGCCCAAATAAGAAGTGGAGCTCTAAATTATATGAGCGAGGCAACAGGCTGACACAACTGCACGACAGATACATTGGGTAGACAAAAGGGTGAAAACGTGACTGTCCAGAGGCAGCCTGCTACCACCAGACCATGAAGAAACTCATCACGCATTTTAACACTGCTGCTGTTTTCTACCGGCTGTAGATAAACAGAGACATCTGGTCAGTTTGATATGGATACTGTTGTTACACATGCACAGTACAATGTTTAGGTACTGAAGGTGAGCGTAGCGTATCCTCTTTATATCTATGAACCAGGTGTATAGGTAGAAAGTAATGTACTGTACTGTGTTTTAAGGATTTTATCTAACCACTGGTTTATTTTCCATATATTTCTTCAGGGGGTTTTTGAGGACAGGATCGGTTACTTCCCGGCGGCCTATGTTCATCAGGCTGGGATTGAGGACCAAGTGTTCAGGTGTAACAGGACATTCATCGGCTGTAAGGAACAAGGACAGATCACCTTAAAGGAGGGACAGGTACTGTACACACCTACTGTATAAACCTTATGATGATGATGATGAGTATAGGCTGATGATAGGCTGATTATCGACATGTTAAGTGTAAAGTCTTAACATAAATACAGGCTGTAGGATGTCCCTTCTAAAATAGTGTTTATTTATATCCTTCATTATCCTGCCCTGTAATTATGGCCTGCTTTATCTTCTGCATCTGCAACTCTCCGTGTTATATTTCTTCTGTTTTCCTGTTCTGGGTTTTGACATAGTAGTAGATAGTGCTTCACGACAGCAAAATACAACAAAATGCAAGTATGATAGTAAAAATATGATAATTATAAATAAACATCTTGCAAAAGGAATAAGATAATAAATGAATAGCATTGATTATAAGCCAAACACAAATGTTTTATTATGTAGAGGTACATTCTTAAAACTGCCAGATAAATACCCATCAATCAAACGTATAACAGGCTAGATAGCTCAGTTTATGTGTATTTTTTTGGGGAAAAAACCCATTTACAAACTGTAACAGTGGGATTGTTGTTAAAGTCAATTGCCTGCCTTTAGAGCCACAACAACACAAAACACATTATTAATTAACGAAACATCAGCAGTCTTGTCGGATACAAGCGGCCGAGATGGGTTTTCTCCGCAGGGTGGCTGGTGTCTCCCTTAGGGATAAGGTGAGAAGTTCGGTCATCAGGGAGGGACTCGGAGTTGAGCCGCTCCTCCTTCGCGTCGAAAGGAGCCAGTTGAGGTGGTTCGGGCACCTAGTTAGGATGCCACCTGGGCGCCTCCCTAGGGAGGTATTCCAGGCACGTCCAGCTGGGAACAGACCAAGGGGTAGACCTAGGACCAGGTGGAGGGATTATATCTCTTCGCTGGCCTGGGAGCGCCTTGGGATCCCCCAGTCAGAGCTGGTTGATGTCGCCAGGGAAAAGAAAGTTTGGGGCTCTCTGCTGGAACTGCTACCCCCGCGACCCGACCACGGATAAGCGGGAGAAGATGGATGGATGGATCAGCAGTCTTGATCACATGAACGTCCTTGTCATTATGGGTTAGGGGAGCAATGACCTTCAGAGTGAATATTTAAACTTCCACATTCTACCTGGGTGTAATTCATGATCACACTCTTGTCATTAGAGCTCATCAGATTCACATCATCCAGCAGCTCTTTAGCCATCTTATTACCCTCCTGCAGCCCCCACGTTGCCCCTTACTCTTCCCTCGCATTCACCTATAACCTGAAAAGATTGACTGGAGTTTGCTGAAAGGATCCTTCGCCGGAGTAACCATTAGATTACCATTTTGGTATAATGGCTCTACTTAGGTCATGCCCCTTTTTTCCCACAATGCTTTCCAGGACATGTTGGGATTTTAAGTAAAGAACCCCCAGTGGAGATGAAACCGCTGATAAAACGAACCGCTGCCTGTCTTTTCCGTTGACACAAAACCCAGGGGAAGGTTTTGGAGCGTACTAAAAGCCAGTATGCAGATACAATGTGTTCTAATCTATCAAGAGGGTCATTCAGGGCATCTAATAATCATAGCAATATTATAAACAAGCACAACTACATCATCATCATCATCTTTAAAAATAGGTTGCGTTTGTAAATTGTCCCTTTGAGCTGGACCATAAAAACAGAGATGAGAGAGACAAAGATAACATTTAAATTGAAGTTTTGTTGATTATGTTTAGACTAGACGACATGTGGGCGCTTTATAGTTCATACATACAAATCTTTATTGACTATTAGATTTGCAAAATACCATAAAGCATGTAGTTGTAGAACAGTTCAACATGAAAACTGACAGGTTATCAAAGTAGATGCATGCCTAATAGGGGTGTAACGGTTCACAGAAGTCACGGTTTGGTTCATACCTCGGTTTGGGGGTCACGGTTCAGTACGGGTTCGGTACAACAAGGAAAAGCAAAAAAAGTCCCAAATGCATAATTTTTTTTTGCTGTTATTTATTTTCACCAGTAGTGCAAGTTTTGGTATGAAAATAAGGAACTCTAATATTTGGAATCATTAACTGTATTACACAGTCAGCTAACAACAAACCACAAACAGTAACACACACACTCAGATCATGGCCATATTATTTATATTGGCTGATGTCAAACAAAAAGGTTAAATAAGCTGTACAACTAAAAAGAATGTCTTGAAAATATTTAAATAAATAATAAAGTGTTTCAATCACAATCAATAAAAGGCAATACAGAACTGTATAACATCTCCTGATGTCTAAATATAAAATAAATACAATGATAAATAAAACACTAAATAAAATCTGTACCTTTAGGAGCAATGTCTAACATGTGTAATTAACTTGTGAATGTGTGAGGCCATTATGCCTAAATAAAGGTACTCAAGCTTTACTCTATTTTCAAGTTGTTCTTCAAAAAGATGAGTTTGTCTACGTTGTCAGTAGTGAGGGCAGATCTGTTGGCGGTAACTATGTCACCTGCCGTCGAGAAAACCCTCTCGCTGGGGACTGAGACTGACTCGGATGTGATTGAGCATGTTTGACGTGTTACCACTAGCTGTCGAACAACGCCGACACACCGTCCTCGTCCGATCCACCGCTCGCACCCCATCATTGTTGTAGTCCACAGGGAACCCGAAATGTTCCCACACACCTGATTTAAAAGAAGCAGGTGGGTCTTCTAGCTCCTGTGTGTTGTGTGAACTCGCCATAGCTACTAACTGTTCTTCTTAATGTATTGTGTTCGTTTTGTTGTGTTTTGTTCTTGTTCTTCATTTGTTATTTACGGCCGGCTGGCTTTTAGGCGCAATACCGCCCCCTGGATTATATATAGTATATATAGTATATATATACTGTATATATACTGCCCTGAGTGACAGACTTTTTTCCCACTCGTAAAAAAAGGCGTATTCGCCGTGTGACTGCATGTGCCGAACCGTGACGTCCGAACCGTGACGGTACGGGACGAATACGGATACAGTTACACCCCTAATGCCTAACCTAAAACATGAGAAACAGCCTAGGAGCCAAAAAAGACAACAGGGCTACTTTAAAGTATATATATCGACCTCACATCAGTATCAGATATTGTGTCCTTCCATCTGTTACTAACATTGATCAAATGTTTTATTGTATGTTTGACTGCACTGGTTATTTTCAATTTCTATTAAAGTACATTTTCATTATTTGCCTCAGATCTGTGTGAGCAGTGAGGGCGAACACAGCGGCTTCATCAGAGTGGCGAGTGGAAAGAAGAGAGGCTTCGTGCCCTGCGATGTTCTGGAAATCATATGAGACAAGCACTCAGAGACAGAAAGAGAGAGACTGAGACAACCAAGAGGAGGAGGAAACTAAAACTGCAAAATGGCTCAGAGAAACCAGGGAGAGACTTTGCCTCGTCAGAAGTGTTGATGTTAAAGTGATACTGGTTTTGTGAATGAAGACTCTGCTTTGTTGTGGGTCCGAGTCTCCGTACCTTCTTCCCTCTAACACAGGGCTAAATGCTAAAGTAGACATTATAGTGTGTTTGCTAAACAGAAGCCCTCTGTTTAACTGGATTTGATTGAATTTATAAAGCTGATCTAAGTGTTTCTGTTCCCCTTAGTTTGATTTAGCCACAAACTGTTTGTTTTTAAAAATGGAAACTCTCGTCTGGCTGTTTAAACTAAAGAAAAGGAAACAAACACAAAGCACATCCAATGCCATTCCTCTTACAAATAGTTTAGTTTCTCATGCTTTGACATCATGTTGCCGGCAAAAGTGTAGCTTTTAATCCAAGGATTTGAAGTTTGGAATAAATGGGTGATTATTTTGGATGACAAAATGCCAGATCTCAGAAGGCAATGGAAAATTGTATCACAGTAAACCTACTTTCTAGTTAGAACATTTTTTTAAACTTGCCATAACTTCCAAACTACAGTGACAGTCCTAAAGTAGAAGGTGATTCACAACAAAGAGATTTGAGGGAGTATTTTCAGAGGAATTTTTCACAATCAAAGACTTCAGAAATGCTCAGTGGTCTTTTCAAAATATCGCCCTCATATTCCCCAGATTTCAAATCTGACTCATTGCATTTCCTGAATTACTCAATGGTGACGGTAATATGCATTTTTCTTTATCGTTAAAATCAGAACCCTTATTTAAAATCTGTGTTCCACTAGAAAACAAACTTGTTATTTACGAATGTTTACCTTTTAAATTGTTTCCATGCTTTGGGATCCATTTGACTGATCTTTTAAGGTTTGTCTTTAATTAAATTATTTCTCTTTTTGGTGATTCTGAGAGGTTTTACATCATAGTAGATATAGTATATCTCTTAAAGGTTGTTCTGCACTAAAACGTGGCTTTATTGAATGTCCTGTAAATACTGTACATACAAAATAAAAAAATATTCTTTATCACAACAAACCTGATAATGTTGTGGTGTCTTACACGTATGACTTATTTCTGTACCCAAGAGTTGTTACATTGAATTCCCTATAAAAACATAAGCCTAATATTTAAAAAAATTCCGTCATGCTTCAAATATCTCTCTTGTCCATGAATAAGAATCGGTAAAAGGCTAATTTGCTCAAGTGGGCCCAAAGAAATTATGCAGCATGCAAATATGTATTTTATGATGTGATCTTTGTCAGTGAAAACAACTGGATTGTGACTCAGTTATTCACAGAGTGCAAAGAACCAAATTCATTTTCACAGCGCGAGAAGCAGTAGACTAGATTATTAAAAATCGTTTAATTCTAACTAATAACTTTCATGCCAACATTGATGAAAAGTCAACCGTGTTAGTCATAGTAATATGTTTTATATTTTTCTATTTATATTTTTCTATATTTGTATTGGTTAAGTTCAATTGTGAGTCCACATTTCAAAGAAAAAAATTATATAACAATTCTAATTCCCTCCGCTGCTAAATAGTGTGATAAGGCTACAAGTGATACAAAAAGAAGTAGATATTTAGAGATTGTTTGGCCACTATATTTAAGCTGTATACACAGGAAATATTGGTGAGTATTTTTTCCAGAGTAATTACTATTTTGCTCTGAAATAGTGATATTTAATCATTTTGGAGTGTATTTATTACTCATAGCTTCTAGAGTGCGATCAAAAGAGTCAATTCTATTGGAGTCAGTTTGTGTTCGGGCGGCAGACACCCTATCCGTTTTTAAGAGTGCGCTTAAGACCTTCCTTTTTGATAAAGCTTATAGTTAGGGCTGATTAGATTCAGCCCCTAGTTTTGCTGATATAGGCTTAGTTTGTCGGGGGACATCTTACTTCTTCCTTCTCTCTGTCTATACCTGTGTACTCTCATGTTCCGATTAACCCAGCTTCCCCACATTTCTTTCTTTTTGGTGTCTATATACGCTGGGATCCGGAGTCATGGATGATCCTGCGGTCCTGTGTCCTGCATCGCGAGCCCTGGATCTTGAGTCGTGGCTGTGGTCCTGGATCATAGGTCCTGGATGGATATCCTCGTGGATTCATCTTCCTATTATACACACATGCATTTCCAAACATTTGGACTACCTATGTTGCAAATGTACTATCTTTTCAATTTACACACGGCATCTATTGCACGTCTGTCCGTCCTGGGAGAGGGATCCCTCCTCTGTTGCTCTCCCTGAGGTTTCTCCCATTTTTCCCTTTAAACTGTGGGTTTTCTTCGGAAGTTTTTCCTTGTACGATGTGAGGGTCTAAGGACATAGGGTGTCGTATTGTCATACTGATATTTTGTACAAACTGTAAAGTCCACTGAGACAAATGTAACATTTGTGATATTGGGCTATATAAATAAACATTGATTGATTGATTGATTGATTGATTGATTGAGTCAAACCATGACCACGCTGTAACGGAGGTGATCTCTGGGGGCGTAGATCTCGGTGTCTTATATTATATAGCTTAATTTTTGGCGAAGTATATTACTTTGTTCCACGCTAAAACATTGCACAGGAAGCATGTGAATCTATGTCATTTATGCATCTATTTGTCACGATCTGTCTATGTTTTAGTTTGTCTGTCTCTGTTTCCTGTTGTAGTTTGAAAAGTGTTCCCCCTCCCGTCTTGTCTGTTGCTGGTGATTCTGTTCACCTGGTGCCCCTGTGTTTTCTCCTCCCTCCTCACCTGTGTTTTGTTGGTTTGATTAGTCCTGTGTGTATTTAGGTTCTGTTTTCCTGTTAGTGTGTGTGAGGTCCTTGTTGCTGGTGACTGTGTTCATGTGAGACAGTCATATTGAGGCTGTGTATCATGAACCACAGCGATGAATAAATGCCCACACCGGGTTGTATTTTAACTCTCTGCCTGCTTGCTTGGTCGGGCCGCTCAATGGTCAGCATCACACACGCCCACTCGTGTTACTTAAGCACTTTGGTTTATTGAACTTTTTTATTATAAAGATCATTATGGTTCATTTATTCTATTCTGAGTAAAATTACCTTCTATTGGGAGTAAAATTACCTTCTATTGGGAGTAAAATTACCTTCTATTTGGAGTAACATTACCTTCTATTGGGAGTAAAATTACCTTCTATTGGGAGTAAAATTACCTTCTATTGGGAGTAAAATTACCTTCTAGTTGGAGTAAAATTACCTTCTATTGGGAGTAAAATTACCTTCTATTTGGAGTAAAATTACCTTCTATTTGGAGTGAAATGACGTTCGATTGGGAGTAAAATGGCAGTAGAGTTGTTTTTAATATACACTACATAGAGTAAATAACCATTAAGCAGAGTCAAATCTAAGCACATAATAGAGTAAAATGAACTCTAAAAATGCAACTCTGAACAAAGAGTACATTTTACTCTATATAGGTTGGGACCAAATGTAATATTTTTAGAGTAACATTTTCTTCAATTTGAGTCAATTTTACTCAGAGAAATTTACTGTGTAGTTGCAGCTCATTGTAAGAGTGTCACAGTGGGCTATGCAGTGAAAACAGAGTATTTGGCTTAGTTTTTTTACTTCATTAAGTAAAATATGTATTACTAACACACCTTAACTGTAAACTGATGTTTCATTTGATCATGATTTATCCCCATTTGATGTGCCGGACCATCTGACCAGACCATCTGCACAGTCCACCATGAGGGACTGCTTCAGACGTCAGACCTCAGAGGCTTCAGCAGCTCCATTTAGCATCTGCCTGCATGTTTAAATTGTCTCTGGAAGCCTAAGTATAGAAGTGGAGACACTCACAGACACTTAATGACTGCCCATTTTCCTGTAGTGTGTCTGTGTGATGACACACAACCAGCGTCACTGCAGGATACCGACGAGACTCTAGCTCCACCTGTTGGTTTGTTAGAGTAGCAGCAACATCCACCAACTGGGTGGAACTGACTGAGCTGTATTCACACTGTGTCTCAAATGAGTGGCACACTTTTACCTTGGTCCACCATTCATATTAAGCTCTCTTACAAAAAACTAATCAGAAAATGCTCAACTTAAAGCTGTACTATGTTAATGTTTTGAGCAATGGTTTAAATTAATATGTTTGAGTGTAAGAACATTATGATTGTTTGTTACAAATTGATTATTATCACACAACGCACTTTCGCTCGGCTCTACAGAGCTTTATGGCATCACTTTGTTTTGTTTTTTTGCTACCGTTTGGTTCACTTTCTCAACTCTTGTGTCATTTTGAGATGCAGGAAAGAACAGATTTCAGTAAAAAAAAAAAAAAACCCTGTACCCTACAATACCTGCTCATCACCAAACACCAGAAAGACACAGTTAACAACTAGCTGGTACCTTCAGGAGTAGGAGAGACCAGAGCAAGAGTCCAATGTTGCCCTGGATGCACAACTCAATTTACATTAAAGCACATCAAAAATCAATAAATGCCAAATTAAGTAACATGATGAAGGAACTTTGGGGGTTTATACGTTTTTAAGGTACATGGTTTACATTAAAGAAAGACTCACAGTACATATCTATCCACCTATTCAAACAATCAGGTCCTACTTTCTTTTTTTACATTTTTCATGTTGTGCGTGCAAAGGAGTTAGAAGATGAACTGCGGGTGTTAAATATGGTCTCAGTAGTTGAAGCAGGAAGGGGATAGTGCTCGATTCAGTCTCACAATAAGAAAGGTGTAAAAACAGGTCACGTATTATTGGAAGGATTAACACTCATTCAACATTGTGTTCTTTATATTGCAGCTTCTTGGGTTTTTCAATAATAACCAAACACAGTTACATTGGAATTTGATGAATGTCGTTTTTTTTCTCAAATAAGTGTCATAGTGTTTTCCATAAGGCTGCTTTTAACACTATGACACACTTTTGCCAGTAAGGGAAGTCTTTATGTCAAGGAAAAAACAACTACTAATATGTGAAAACAAGAAGGGGAAAATAAATATTGAGTCATTAAAGTTGAAGCCCATTGCATGTTCATTATGCAATAAATCTTCAGTATCTTCAATCTTTTTTAAATCTCTCTAAAAGGGGAACAATAAAAACAATATATTTGAAACAAATATAACTTGATGAATTTATCGATATATTAAATGGTAAATAAATAAATGGACAAGAGGTCACTTTCTATAAACTTGTTGTCTACATATCCCTAAAAAAGCTGCCAGGCCCCTGCAGCAATTACATACATATTAGGACTAAACTAAATACATTAAGTTAATAAATGTTTGTCTGTAGGTTAACTGGTTTATTGTGTTGTAAAATAAAACACATCTGCGCTTGTTTCTTTTAAGAAGTACATTTGAAATACTTTCACGTGTTTTGTAAGACATTCTTTTTAAATTCAGTGTCTGACTTTAGCAGGGGAAATGCCACGTGCGGTGCTAATATGTGCGTTTGAGAGGCATGCAAATTATAAAAAGCCACAGAAGGTGAAGCTGATGATACATCAATGACTCATCAGCAATCAGCAATGTGCATCTCATGCTCGTAAGAATGCAACATACATTTTCCCTTTTTGTTTTAAATATTTACGAGACACATTTCATTTCAGCGGTTGTTTAACTTGTGTACGTTTCTGGACCTCCAGACTGAGGAGGAGGATTTCCATTCTAGTTCAAATAAGAGTTGAGGCGACACACACACAACACACACACACACACACACACACACACACACACACACACACACACACACACACACACACACACACACACACACACACACACACACACACACACACACACACAACACACACACACACACACACAACACACACACACACACACACACACACACACACACACACACACACACACACACACACACACACACACACACACACCACACACACACACACACACACACACACACACACACACACACACACACACACACACACACACACACACACACACACACACACACACACACACACACACACACACACACACACACACACACACACACACACACACACACAGAAACGCTGTATTACCATGCCATTGTTTTACTGACTGTTATCTATCTTATTTGGTAATAAGTAACACACCTCTCTTTTATTTTATTTGTAAGAGACCATGTAACATATTAAACTTAAATGTTACCATTTATTGTAATGTAGCATTTAGCTTGGAAGGAATTTCCATCTACAGTCCATTGGGTGGTCACACGTTTAAAGAGGCCCTATTAGGCTTTTTAGTGTTTCTCCTTTCTTGTTGTGTGTTATAGGTTTTAGTGCATGTAAATGGTCAGCAAAGTTTAAAACCACCAAATTCCCTCCAGCTGGAGTTTCTCTTCCACACCCCTGCCTGAAACGCCTCAATTGGATGTCTTTGTATAGTTCAGTATCATAATGACATCACTATGTAACGCTTGCTCTATTGGCTAGGCAAGGAGAGTTTATTTATACAGCTCCTTTCAACACAAGGCAATTCATAGTGTTTTACAAAAATGAACAACATTAAGAGCATTAAGAAATAGTGCTAGTGCTCCAACACCTTGTATGCGATAGGCTAAGGGGCGGGACATCTCTAAGCGGTTGACCACTCACAACAGAGCCAGCTAACCAATCAGAGCAGACTGGGCTCTGGTTTCAGACAGAGGGTGAAAAGAGGCAGCATGAGAAAAATAGACCTTTTTGAACAATAAAGCATGGAGACATGTCACAGTAGAGACACAAAATACAAATATGAACCTGAAAATGGGCTGGAATAAAAAAAGTCCTCTTTTAACCTGTTAAACCCCGAGCCTGTTTTTCAGGTTTCAGCCTCGAAAATGACATTCCCAGAACAAATGACTATAACTTCACTTCTAAAAGGTTTATATGAATAATTGTTGTTATCAAAAGCAAGGTTACATCTGTGAGTTGGATGTAGAAGTGTCAAAATCAATATAGATTTTTCTGTGTCAGAGTAAATTCAGATGGAACATAGCAAAACAATTTAAATTCTTGTCTCCGCCTAAAGAAAACCCATTACTTATAGTGAAGACCAACTGTTACGTGCCGTAGTGTTTGTGTGGTCGTGTGTGTGTTTTTCTCTCTCTCCCTCTGACTCCCCAGGTGCAGCCTGATTGTCCCCAGGTGCAGCCTCTCCCCAGGTGCTCCCAATCCTCAATCAGGGCCTCCATATAGGACAGGAGGAAGGTTGCTGTCTCTCTCTCCCCGGGCTGGATGTGTGCAGCGTGGTGTCCATGTCTCCAGTATATAGTTTTGTTGCTAGAGTTGTTTTGCAAGTTGGCTGGTGAGCCGTGTTCATGTTTTGTTCATTAAACGACTGGTTCGTTACTCAGAGATCGGTTTTCTCTCCTTTTTGTCATCCTGGTGTGTTGTTACTTCCCTTTGTACCCCCTAGATTTAGAAGGGAACGTAACACCAACCTTGAATGATGGGTTAGTAGCCTAAAAGCTTTAGGAATCCAAAGTATAACATAATAAGTACCCTGTATCAAGATTGAGGCAAAACAAGTGACATTTGACCTTTTTCAGGTACCAGACTATAAAAATCATTGTATTACATTGAATCATCACTATAGGTATTCAGTCCAGTGTACAGATCAGTTCGATAAAGTCATGCCAAAACAGCGACATTTTACACGATAAATACGGGTTTAAATAGCAGCATTTGCCACGAAAGGCGAGTGGCAGCTACCGTAAACCTTCTCTTACTCTGGCATCTTGTGGCAACTCCCGTTGAGCAGCGGCAGATGCCTCGGCAAGTTGTGGCATCTGTGGCATATGCCGGAAGAACTTGCCACAGCTACCACAGAGTAGCGACCTCTGTGGCATATGCCGGAAAGACTTGCCACGAAAATGCGCTTGCTGTCTCTCCACTGTGATGCAGTTCCACCAAACACAAAAGTAATATATAAAAAGGATAATATTGGACTATAAATGAATAATATTACACCAAATAAATAAGTAAACACATATATTCATTCACTGGCCATTCATTTAGAAAATGTAACTCCAAAAAGACAAGTAACACTATTTAGCATTTTGGCTAATCATTCCTGTTGGCCAAGCTAACACTGTGATGCAGTTCCACCAAACACAAAAGTAATATATAAAAAGGATAATATTGGACTATAAATGAATAATATTACACCAAATAAATAAGTAAACACATATATATATATATATATATTCATTCACTGGCCATTCATTTAGAAAATGTAACTCCAAAAAGACAAGTAACACTATTTAGCATTTTGCCTAATCATTCCTGTAGCTTCTTGGCTAAGCTAGCACTGTGACGCAGTTCCACCAAACACATAAGTAATATATAAAAACAGAGAGATTACATACCTTTCCCGTGCTGGAAGTTCAACATCTGAGTCACTACTGTCTGGATCCAGGTCTGGCTGGAGGAGATCTTCATCATCCGACGAAGAGTCATCTGGTATGATCATAGCCCCGCTATCGTCAGCTAGCATCTCTAGCACCTGCTCGGTGGTGAAGCTCTCCCTTCTGGCTGCGTAATACGTAATGGAGCCGGAGCGGGCGTAGTTTATACTACGCAAGATCATATCTTTGGAACCCATTGGTCGATTTGGGTGATTGACACATTTTCTGAACCGTTAGAGCCAATATAATCGAGTGACAGTTAGTAAATCCCGCTAAACACTTACGTCAAGTAGAGAGAGGTTTGCGTAAACAGCACGTGAGACAGCATTAGCTCGGGACTGCGAAACTGTATACCTACTCTGCTGCCATGAATGTAATGATAGATGATCAGGAACAATTCTAAAGTGACTAAGAGACATTGGATTAACCTTAAACAGCGTTTTTATTCCCTTTAACAAGAGCTTTGATCACAAAACAGCAACGGTAAGACATAATTATTGTTATGGTTTTCAAAACTGTTGTTTTTTTTCTTCTCTGTTCTGGCTGCTAGCTCAGTGAGTTTGTGTCCTACAGTGATGATACTTATAACAAGATAATCTGTGGCGTATCAGCTTTCAGATGATATGTAGTTTGTGCAGAAAATATTAAGTTTTAAAGATCGTAGTTAGCACCGGAAGTAGCATCTGCCCGTTTTAGCTAAGGGCTAACGCTTCTTGTGAGACTTGTGTTTTGTTTCGGTAAAAATGGTTCGTATCGTCAGTTAGCTGAGATTGTTCTCGTTAATCTGATATAACACATTAATAGGTTTTTAAATATTAAGATGCCCTGCTGAGACACAGTGTCGTGAAAAAAAAAACAGGGTCCCCGCCGGTGGGGACTTTCGGGCTTAATAGGTTATAAATAAAATAAAAACGGAAATAAAAATCAAATAAAAATAAAAACGGAAAAGATCCAAATATCCTTGTCTTTTTTACAACCAAATAATTCAAGGCTTCAAGCTCAACATCACCTTTCTGCATTGAGGGCAGCACGCATGAACTGCTCAGTGATTATTGGCTCAATTTGAAAGATAAAAAACGTTGATCTTCACACAGATGACACATTTAATGTCGGTCTTTTTTGTCTTCGGGGTGCGAGTGAGTAGTGAGTAGTGAGTGCATTACCTGGAAACTCTGCGTCTCGATGAGTGGGAGGTGTGAAAATGTTTTTTTTGTGATGGTGGTCTCAACAAAACCACCACCTCATGGGACCAGCCTTGTTGTGGTTTAAATGTCCTTCTGTGGGGGTGCTGTTAAAAGTATAAAAGACACACACAGAGATCTGCACTCACTGGCAGCCATGGACACCTCTTCGATCCTCATTGTGTGCATTCTGGTGACATGTTCAGGTGTGCTGATGTTTATTTGATTTTGTAACGTTGTCTTTATCATCATGTCCACTGCTTTTCAACATGTTTTTTATTATCTCTTCAGTATGGACAATCCACGGCAGAAGCATTGAGGTCAACATTGATGATCAGGAGCCGGGGGGAAATGGAAATCTCTGTGGAGGCTGGAAAGGTAAGATGACTGCTTTACAAACCTTCTGCTAGTCAACAATTAATCTACTATTATCAGAGGACAAAATGTTAGATAATGTACAAAGGCTCAAATACCCACCTGCTGTGTCTCTGTAGATTATGTAGCTCTAAATTTCACTTTAACCCTGATTTTATATTGTAGCCTACTCAAGCCTGAATAAAGTTAGGATTATCATTAGAGTGGGGGAGGATAATCTAAACAAGTACAAATACAGAATTACCTAAAGTATAAAAACTAAAGGTACTCCTGCATAACAAAATACCCCCTGTGACTCCCATATTATTATATATCACAGCATAGGATATGGTTAATACTGATGCATCACTGTGTAAGTAATATACAACCGTTGTGAAAATTAAACAGTTAATGGGGTTTGCACAATTTCCTGAAGACCTTTTTTATAATTACAATGATTTCATATTATATTGACTGCATGTTAAAGTGACCAACTCCACTTATAAACATTATAATGCTTCAATGCATCCGTGCATCTACGGGTTCTTGATAAAAGACCGCTCTTTTAAAAAAATTCCATTCACTAAATTCTGTTTTAAGCACTCATTCCTTTGCTTAGTATTACAACAATGTGTCATTTTTACCTCCAGCTTCCAGGTGTGTGCTGGGCGTGCAAGTGGGCTTTAAATAAGGTGAAGAAAGTGGTCGGACGTAACGCCACAGCAGAGGTAAAACACTAAAACACTGACAGCTTGGTGATGATTTAGTCGGTGCATGGAAGGTATGAGTATTAATGATAATCTGCATTCTTCTAGAAACTGAAGTCAAAGCTGACGGCCGTCTGCAACGAGATTGGCCTCTTAAAATCGTTGTGCCGCAAATTTGTCAAGTCACACCTCTCAGATTTAATCGAGGAGCTCACGACCACGGATGATGTGCGGACCATCTGTGTCAACACCAAAGCCTGCAAGTGAGTTTCCAGCCCGCCATTATACAATATTTATTTTTCAGATATTATAACAACTCTTTAAGGATCAATTGTATTTCTGTCAAAACTCATTCACAGTCATGTAGGTCACTATAGATACAAATGTTAGGAAGTAAAGAGGACAACACTGCTCAGTATAAATTGGCATAAATAAAACACTGAAATATGTTCAGTATTTTATTAACTTTATACTGAGCAGTGTTGTCCTCTTTACTTCCCAACATTTGTCTGAGAGCTTCAGTATAGAACTCTCTTGAGATTTGAGACACAAAATATAATACGTTTATCGAACATGATATTAAACTGCTTACATGTAACAAAGTAACACATTGTTTATAATGAGTGCTTTTGATAAATACATTTGAATGCAGGGCTTTTAGCTGTAATGGAGAGTTTTTACAATATTGTATTGTGTTTTTGCTAATTATTTAATATTTGTTCATGTTTTCTTGTCTTGCTCTCTTTAGGCCAAAGGAGTTGTTGCACCAAGTTTATCAAAGTGACGATGGGGGTGTTCAAATACAAATTAATGAATATCCCGAGGGTCGCATGCATGGATGAATAAAACAATATAAACCAGAAGTGCTTGTGGTAGTGACCCAATCACCACACAGTGCATTAAGAATATGATTAATTAGCTTTCAGCTTTATTTCTCTCCCTGCATTTACTTTCTCTTGTACCTTTACTTCTTCTTTGAAATGCCTGTAATGTGATTTTCAATTTCTGTATCTGTGCACAAATTATCCAAATAAATGTTTGCATTTCAAATGTTATGAATATTCATTCTTAAACCTTGTTGAAAACGTGATAACCTTCACCTCTATGGTTTGAGAAATGTCACCAAAAAAAGCGCTTTTTTATCCTGAAAAAATGTCTTAAAAGTGAGACGGTGATAGTATGGAAACAATATCAGGAGTGTGGCTCCACCACTGACACCATCAGGTTTTTGACGAGTCAAATCAAGCATATGAAATTCTTGTTGCGGTAAAGCTTCTCAGAAACCGGTGATCATTACTACTATAGCAACTATAAATGGATTCAGCACTTCTAGAGAAATATATTGCATTTAATATTTATATGCACAAAACAAAAACAGGGGTAAATTGAAACAGCCCGTTGAGACATCTAGTTTGTGGGTCTAGCATTTACTGATAGACAGCTGTCATAAAGAAAGAAGCCCCGCCCACAGTGGAGATGTTAAACAGTGTTTTCTCACAGCACCATCAACAGGTCAAAATGTTTCCTTTCTCCTTCAGGTTACTTTGTGCGCATACGGTACAGCCAGTTTTATCTGCATTTGATTTGTATTAACTTCTTAGAGATGAAAAATGTGCTGCTGAAAGACCAAGGCAAAAAGAGTCACTTTAATTGTTTTTATATTAAAATCATTCAATCATCCAGTTGATGCGTCATGACACAAACACAGTGCTTACATAACAAATTGAAGACTTTTACAGATACACATAAATAAGGCGTACAAAAGACATGAAACATAGGACAATAACACAAAATATCCTTGTATGTCACTGTTCTTGTTCATTGCATCCCCGCTAACTGAAGGAAATCTTCATATAGCACCCTCAGTATAACTGTTTTGTGTTTATGAGTTCCCATGACTCCGTGTCAGTGATGAAGATGTGCCATTTCCTCTGAAGCACATTTCAGTTTCCCCCTTCAGGACGAGGCTGGAGTGGAGAGCAGACACCTACTGTTCCGGTCGATGAAGCGCCCCGGGGAGCGGCTGCTGTCCCAGCTCTGCTTTAGGGCCTGCCGGTCCAGCTTGTTGAGTCCCTGAGAGCAAAGACGCAGATCCTGGACCAGCTCTGACAAACCGTCCAGACCGGCAGTGTCCCAGGGGCCACACACCTCACAGCCTGCGGGGGAGCAACAAGCAGCTTATCTTTATTTTGTATTGCAAGAATCCATTATATTACATTACATGTTATGCTGCGTTCACACCGGACGCAATGCGATGTTTGGGGGCGGCGCGATTACATGTAAAGTCAATGCTGCAGAGACGCGGACCGACGGCGAGCATGAAGCGGTGGACAAGGCGCGAATCACGCGATTAAACGGTGCGTCAAACGCGAGAGTTCAATTTTTTCAACTTGAGCGTCAAATTCACGTGACGCGTTCTCGCGGAAGCCAATCAGCGGTGAGGATCTCAGCCTGCCGTCACTGACGTTCAACCAGAAAACATCAGCTGTTAGCAGTTCAAACCGGAGAGACGTGATGTAAGAATTACATATTTATTGTTTACACGTCATATGAATGAAATGATTGCCATGATAATACAACAGGAGAATGTAATGGTGTTTGGCGATTAGGCCCCGGTTTGCAAGATAATCATTCAGGAGGGAAAGCACCGCTCCGATGAAATCTCCGGGGTCTAGACACTGGTGGTGGTGCTGAGTAGGTGAGACCGGTCTGAAGAAGGAAGGTTTAGCTTTGTCCTGGAGGAGACTGGAGGCGAGAGGGGTGGAGGCGGGTTGCGGTCATCTGCAAATGACAACTGACAGGGAGGAAGAGCAGGCATTTAAGGCATTTAGCATGTGCAGCTATTGGCTGCTGAGGGGTGACGCCCTCATATTTAATGAGGGGGGAAGGGAGCCATAGAGTGACGTGTAAGAGACTCGTGTTAGGTCTTCCTTATTGAACTTGCGCTAAAGCTTTCATTTAGCACACAGATCACAGCTCCTCATATTAATTCATGGTTTTTACTAACCGGTATCAGTATGTTGTTCCTTCGGCATCATTTAGAGACATGTATTAAAATGTAATCATGGTCAAATATGTTCATTTTGTTGTAGTTGTAGCTCTCGAGCCAGCACATCTTGTTTGAATGATGCGAGTAAACACAGCTGGCAACCGCGGTGAAACTAGAGCGTTTAGAGCGATGCGATAGGAGCGATTAGAGCGAAGCGAATATTCGCATCGCGTCCGGTGTGAACGCATCATTAGACGCTTTTATCCAAAGCGACTTACATACTCAATACTGTGGGCAATCCCCACAGGAGCAATTTGGAGTGAAGTGTCTCAGGGACACAACGACATGCTGACTGCATTGGGGTTTGAACCTGTGACCCCCTGATCCCAACACCAAGGCTCTATCCACTGCGACACACGCCTCCCTATTACATATTACACAATGCCTACTAGGCACAGTGTAGACGTTTAACTAACTACTAGGGGTGTAACGGTTCACAAACATTTCGGTTCGGTACGTACCTCGGTTTTTAGGTCACGGTTTTGGTTCGGTACGTTTTCGGTACAGCAGAAAAAATTATCACAAAACATAACATTTTTTTTTTTAAATTATTATTAAACTGTGAATAATGTATTCACTCAAATAAATACAAAATATAATAAAATAAACATTAAGGTGCAGTATTTCGATTAACTGAAATAATCTGTATTTGAACTTTACTGTACTAGTAGGCTACTCACAAAAACAAAACTATTAGTTTTGGGTTTTTAATTATTATTAAACTATGAATATTCACTAAAATAAATACAAAATATAATAAAATAAACACTAAGGTGCAGCTTTTCGATTAACTGAAATAATCTGTATTTGAACTGTACTGTACTAGTACCTAAGCAGCCAGTTTGACATTAGGACTTGCTTGTCATTGTATTTTCATGTTTTTTTAAAGAAAAATTAACTTGTCCACATTGCTTGCCGAAAGGGCAGATCTGCTGGCTCTAACAATGTCTCCTGCTGTGGAGAACACCCTCTCGCTAGGGACAGAGGTAGTAGCAGATACAGCCAGGTAGCGCTTTGCTACCATGGCAACATAAAGATATTTGGCGTTTGTAATAGCTTTGGCTCGGTCTGAACTATTTGCGAGTGGTGGAGGCTAACATGCTAGTGGGAGTTGGGTTTGCACTTCAGTCTTTTGGTACCGGTGATATTCACGTTCGGGTGATGCCTTTTCAAATGAGTGTGCAAGTTTGATGTATTGCCAGCCGCGTAACCAATTTTAGTTGAACAATGCCGACAAACAGCTTTGGTTCGGTCCACCTGTGTTTGTCCTTCATCCTTGAACGTAACTGCGAAACCAAAATGTTCCCAAACCGGAGACTTCAATGATGCTGGAGGATTTTCGAGCTCAACTTTATCTGCGTTCGCCATTTCGACAGTTCCTCAAATTACTGACTAAATTTGAACGCATCCCTCTGACCAGCTCTCATGTATGCCTCTCGTCCAATGAAATGACTTTCTCGCTCTATGACGCGTTGAACACAATGTGAGCAAATTACTCTGAATGCTGCGACGCAGCACCTGAGATTACTTCCAAGAAGTTGTTCACGTTCTCAATTTTTTACGTTTAACGTTATATTCGTTCGGTACACTTCGGTACACACGTGTACCGAACCGAAGGGCCCGTACCGAATAATTTCGGTACGGGTACGTGTACCGTTACACCCCTACTAACTACCTTATGCATCAGTTCATGTTGGTTAAAATGTGGTTTATGTGAATCCGTTTTCATAAAATGAATTCTGTTATCCATTTAAACTTAAATAGTTTTATCAATTAGTTATTTTCCTCCTCCTGCTCAATGCTATGGAAATATATTCAGAAATGGCTAAATCTAGAACACATTTTTAAACAATAGTTGTCACAAATCATGATATTAAAGGACAATCAAAACTAAAAATAAATATTTACAGTCCTTCATGTTCAACCAACCCTTTTGTAGCTTCCAGTTCCAATATTGTGTGTTAATGTAGCACGTTACTTTAACAAATTGTGTTAATGATACTGAATATATTTCACAATTGTAATGTTTAAGCGTGTTTAAAGACGCACCTTGAAGGTTTAGAAGGTTCAAAGGTCGGCAGGCCTCTCTGAGAGAGATGAGGATGTTGTTCAGTCCTGCTGAAGTAACAGATGGATTTCCAGATAAGTTCAGGTTCACCAGAGTTGGACATGAAGGCAGGCATCTGGAAGAGAATTACAAATAAAGTTACTCAAAAGTCTAGATAGACCCAACCAGAGAAATCCTTTTGACTCCTCTTCCTGGTTCTTTGTTAATTAATCCAATAAGTCAAAATAAGGTTAGTCTGAACGTCATTTCTTATCATTGTAAACCTGTGTTGACAGACTGTTGGCAGCATGCTTCAAGGACATTATTACACAATAATGATGGTTTGTTGGTTATTATATTTCAGATGAACACACACACACACACACACACTCACCTGGCCAAAGTGGCTACACTGCTGTCTGTCAACCCGTTTGCTGCCAGACTCAGGTGGGTCAGGGAACACTCCTCCTACGAGGAAAGACAAACGCTTTGATTTGTTTGTACTGTACTCAAATATAGAGTTGCACTGGAGCTTTTAAATAATATCAGTTCTGAAAGATATTTCTTTACTAGATTCTGTGTGTGTACAGAACATGATTTATGTGTGTGTACCTGCGACAGGATTTTAGCGAGGGGTTCCAGCGCCGGGGAATCTGCCGGACCCCTGCGGACGGCTGACAGGTCCAAGTGTGTGAGAGAGTGGAGAGGCAGAGTCTTCAACACCAGCTCAAAGCCAGTGGAGCCCAGTGCATTGTGGGAAAGACACACGGATTTCAGGTGGCCCGTTCCTAAAAAGAAAACCATACATAATCATTTTTAAATGATTTTCAGGTAAACAAAAATCTTGTTTTAGAAATATTTTCTTCTTGGTTGCTCTTAGCTTGGAGATAACTATTCTACCCTTTGTCTCAATTTCTAGAAAATAAAAACATGACTGTTTATGGAAGTTGAACCTCTGGGAAAATACAAGGGTTTTTTAGATCTTTGAGACCGTTCTTGAAGCTGCTTATCATTGATCACTATCAGCTCAATCACAATCACGACTTATTAACTAATGCATCTGAACATCCAGAGGCCATTTGAGTCACCTGACAGAGCGTTGGCCAGCAGCAGGCGGTGCTGCTGGAGGAAGCGCGCGGTGAGGCCGCAGCCCTGCAGAGACAGCCTGGCTAACAGAGGACAGCAGGACAGCAGGCAGGACAGAGACTCGGACACCCCGTCCCCCAGCTGGTTCAGACTGAGGTCCAGCTCCTCCAGGCACTGCGACAGGAAACAACCACATACAGAACTTTCATAAGAGAGACTTCTCTTTCAAGCCTCATTTATAATAAACTGATTCATCTCAGTTGTGGTGAAACCTGTGCACGACGGTTTGCTTCCAGCCTGCTGTTTGTGGCAAATCCCAACCCCTCCCACAGGGGGGGAAGGCACAAGTGATTTCCTTGTGAATCATTAACCAAGTGTGATGTGACGCACTGATATATGCAAAGAAAAATAATAAAGACATATCTTTTGGAATTGGTCATCGAAACCAAAATTCATTAGTGCCACACGTTAGTCACCCAAATAGCAATACAAAAAATGTACCCGCCACTTCGGTTACAAACTGAAGTAATTTTCCTAAGAACCCTGCTGCAATGAAATTAAGCAGACTAGTATTTTGTTTGTGGTACTTTATTCAATACCAATATATCTTTTTAATATTTTTCTAAAATGTCAGTGCTATGATGGAGGCAATATTTCTGCACATATTTTTTTGTGATTTAGGGTAAGTGTACTATAATATTGTATAATTTAAAGTAAAAATATCACCACTATCCAAATAGTGACAGATATGAAAATAATGCTCATAACAAGGAAACACTGACAAATGAAACCAGCTGTTTACCGGAAACGCAGGATGACACTGTCCCTTTAAAGCATTCACCGCCTTCTCCAGCCCTTCCCCTGTAATGCCATTTGCAGAAATGTCCAGCAGGCGAAGGCGAGGCATGGTGATTGTTGTGGCAACCAGCTCAGGAAGAAGGTTGTCATGGAGACGGTTGCCGGAAATGCGCAGCTCTGTGAGGGTGGCCTGCAGTTTGAGGGCGCGGAGCAGCGGTTTGAGGGAGGAAGGGGCCAGGCTGAGGCCGCACACCGACACAGAGGAGCTCCCATCCTGCACCTCACACAGCCGGGTCACACGCCTGTTCTCCTCTGCAGGGAGAAGGAGGGAGGCTCCAGTTTGGGTTTTCAAAATGTCTACAGTATATCTGTGTTTGTGTGCTTTAGTGTGTGTTGCTCACCCACTGCCAGGCTGTTGCAGGCCTTCTTGTAGCGCTCGGGGAGAGGAGGAAGATCCCAGGAGCAAACTTCAGCTAGAACCTAAAACAGAACACACCATGTTCATTATTTGCTCCTAGAAAAAATAAGTAAAAAGGAAATTCTTTTGGCTTTTAGTTTTTTGAGTGTGTTATTGAATGTGGAATCATTTTGGCAAGGGTTTTAAAGGTCCCATGTCATGCTTTACGGTTATTAACTGTCCCCTTGTGTCTTATGTAGCTTTTTATGCATGTAAACGGTCTGCAGAGTCACAAACCCTCAAAGTACACCCTGTAGCGAGTAAAACTCTAACACAGAAAATACCTGTCTATGCTGCCCCAGAACGCCTCGTTGGAGATTTTTATTTTTCCATTGTTTTCTTCTTATAATGTAGAAAGTACAGTGATGTATTGGCTATAGTGATGTAACGTATCTCACACACACACACACACTCAATCTTTTCTCAGCTGCAGCTCCGCGGATTTCTCAGCCTGAACTCAGCCTGAGACGGCGAGACGCGGCTCGGCCTGGGCTCGTTCTGAGCACACACGCAGACTCACAGCCAGGCTGCAGGTGTGTGTGTGTGCTCGGGCTGGGTTCAGCCTGGGTTTAGCTGTGTCTCGCAGATCCCCCCCAACAACCAGGAAACGACACCAGTAAGCCAGTTCACACTGTCCGCTCCAGCAGCGAGCCCCGCAACGTCCTGCCAACACAGCACCCAGACCCCACGCAGCATTCTCATCTGTTTGTCATTACTGGTGTCATTTTCTGGTTGCTAACAAACGCCATTGTAACACATGAACACTGATGTTCCGCTGTAACGCTGGTGGACTCATCAGAACAGAGTGGGCGAGCTGACCAATCAGAGCACACTGGGCTCATAGGGAGGGGGCAGGAGCTCCAACAAGCCGCTGAGGACAGAGAGTGAATACACATACTATGAGATGCTGTATGAGAAACCAATGTGAGTTTGGAAAATTGCACAATGTAAATCTATTCTAGTAGACCTCAACAATGGAATTATGATCAGTAGAAATGTCCATGACATGGGAACTTTAATAATACATGATAATAATATTACATGTTATTTATATAGCGCTTTTCCTGGTGCTCAAAGCGCTATACAACCAAGTTAAGAAAAGTTGTGCTTTTAGATTTTTTTCAGACCCTTAAAAGACAAAAATCAGTCCGCAATGCAACCCCAATAAAAATAAAAATCTGTGATACCAAGGACATTACAGCATAACATAATGCAATTATGTCAAATCAGACTTTCAATATAGAACGCTGGTTTCAAAATGTTAGTTTTTAATGTCTTACACCAGATTGAGACATTTTCTCATGTTTGCCCCATGCCATTTCCCCTTTTTCTACTAGGGTTATTATTGCTGTATTATTATTATTATTATTATTATTATGGGATGATTACAAATAAAAATTATTCATCAGACATATTCCAGACAGTAAAAAAAAAAGGTATTCTCTCTAGCATTTCGTATGCAGATTAAGTATATTATTTTCCATCAAAATATTTAAATATATTTGAAGGTGGGGTAGGTAAGTTTGAGAAACCGGCTCGAGATACACTTTTAGTTATATTCTATGGAATGCTCTTAACATCCCGATAGCAATGAATATCTGAAGTGCTTTGACAAAAAATCCATTAAAACATTTCATCTGTGGAAGCCGTAGTACTGTAAAAAGCACGACCAATCATTTTAGCCGGCCCGGCTAAAATAACTGGATGGCCTACCTGCCTGTCAGCCTTCCATCTGTGCACAAACTTATCTCGTGCCCTCATTGGTCATGTGCGCGTTCGTGTGTGTTGGAGGAGGGGCTCTGTAAGGAAGTGGCAGATTTTTTCCGGTTGTGTATTTTCAAATTCTAGCGCACTCGAGCTGGTTTCTCCAAAATTACCTACCCCACCTTTAAGATTGAATTGAGAAAATAAATATTTTACTCAGTGAACATTTTAATGCAAATATAAAATACTTTTTACTTTACATGTATGTCCTTCTAAGGAGCTTCTTCTTTAAAGTGCTGCACCAGGGTTGCTGCTTGGACTCACCTCCTCGTTGGTGTGCAGGACGGCCAGCAGCAGGTCCTGAGGGCAGAGCAGGGCGCCTTCCTTCTGCAGCGAGAGGCGAGGCAGGAGGCCACACTTCTGGTAGTAACGCTGAGCGGCCTGCTCACACAGCCAGGACACGGTGCACGAATCCGCCTCACTGGGGAATGTGAAACGAGGATATGGAGGGATGTTCTTTAATGTTAAATCCCAAACGTTTAACCTAAGACATCCTTACACTGCAGTCATTCATGTGTATGAAAGTGACGTGTACACAAACCTTTGTGGAACTGGGATGAGGAAAACATCTTCCTGAACTCTGACCCTCATTCTGATTGGTGGAGGCATTGATGTAGGCATGGGGGCAGCTAAAGTGTGAGTTGGAGGCTGAAATAAATTGATAATAAAAAACATACACATAAGCAAAACATATCGATGTCTTTGAAAAGGGGGAACCCCACCAAATTCTGAATTATATCAGGACTAAGACCAACACATTCTGAAAACACAGTGGGTCCAAGGTAGATCTGAAGGTATTAAAGCTGCCTCAGTGTCTTAAAATGGCACCACCTCCTTCATCATCTCCCATCACCAGCACATTCATTACTGTCTTAAGTTAATCAAGAATAAAGACAGATCCTGACAAAAGATCTTCTACTTATGTCCCAGAGTGTCGCTGAAACATTAATTATTATCGAGTTGCAGTCAACGTCATATTGATTAAGTAATGAAAAATCTCTTTCTGAACCTTCACTCTTCTGAACTTGTAATTTAAATAATATGTATGTGCATTTAATAGCCTTGCTTCCCTCTGTAACTCATCAGAATGAAGGGCAGGATACAGATAGTTCTCACCTGCATGTGCATGTGTATGTATGGAGGTGGTGGTGTCTCAGGTCTCATATCCTCCTCGTCTGTCACTGTGGGGCTGTGTGACCTGTTGACCTCTCGTCGGCCCAAACGCACCATCCCCGGCATCTGAGTCATCTTCACCTGCTGAGGCTTCTGAGAGCCGTTCCTTTTCAGAGAGAGACCCCTGCTGGAGGACGAAGGAACTGAATAATCTGAAAGAGAACAGGAGCAATATGAAGGTAAATTATAATATAAAGGCTGAAGACTTTCCTCTTTATTACAGCGTACAGTTAGGACTGGTTTTAAACTCCCTTTATGGACCCTTCATTTTATGGAATTTTAATTATTGTGTTCTAACTGTATTTGTGTCATTGTGTTTTGTACCCATTCATTGGTATTTTCACATGTATCTTGTAATTTTACTATATTCTCAGATATATTTGTTGTTTTTACATTATCATTCATGTTTGCTGATTTGTGAAGCCCTCTGAGACAAATGTGTTTTGTGATATTGGGCTATATACAGGGCTGCAGAACTGCGAGTTGCGAGAACTGGTAAGATGGCAGGGTTTCCCACACATAGACTTTACTTGGGCGGGCCGCCCAGGTATATTAACGGCCGCCAAAGTATAATTCGCGAGCCATTTAGGTTTAATTTTTTTAATCCGTCCGTGAGCACGATGGCATCTGCAATCCCCCGCTCTACCCCTCGCTATCGCGTGCAGGGTCTGCTTTATACGCTCCGCACAGTAACCCTGCTGCGAGGCATACAGTGAACAGCGAACAGTTCATGAGCGTGCTCACTAGCTCACTAGCTCACTAGCGCACCCCCCCCCGTTCATAAAGTCAAGTACCCCTCAAAAGGTCCGGTTTATTTCATTTTAAGGATGCGCACCAAGCGACATCTCCAGGTGCTCCTTTGAGAACCAGGGCAAAAAAGTGATGTGCACCCCTGGCTATATAAATACATTTGAATTGAATTGAATTAAATCAAGCAAAGAAACAGAGAGTACAATAAATGGGTCAAAATTATAAAAGCATTACCTCTGTAGGAATCAGAGTTAAAGAGCCTCTTTTGACTTCTTGACGTTGAAGACAAGACGCTGTCCTCTCCTCTCGCCCCACTTTGCTGGAACCTCCTCTTCTTCTTCGGCTGGAGCTCCCCCAGATCATCCTCCAGCCACTCATCAGCGAGATACTCCTCTTCAGGAACCAGGGCTGATTTGCTGCTGGAGGAAACAGCTGGCGTGCTGGAGAACTGAGGCTGCGACAGACCTTGGAGGAGAGTTTTGGAGCTGCCAAGGCCTCTGATGGCACTGTGGTACTCATCTCGCTGAAAAACAAACGGCGCGGGAGCCTCTCTGACAGTTTCTCGGCCCGAGATGGGGATCGGGTTGGCTTCCTTGTTTGCGGGGACTTCCTTTTGACTCGGGGCTGCTGGGAAACTGTGTCGAGGGCGGACGCCACGGAGAGGACTTACCGCGCGTTCAGAGTCGCTGTCGTCTGAGGAGCTGAAGTTATTCTGTTGGAAACATATAAAGTATATAAATTAACTTAAATAATCAAAAGAAAAAAACCGCACTTCAGAATTGTACTTATGCAGCAGCATAATATATGATATTGCTTGTTTGAAGTAAATATGTCAGCACTGTTGTTGTTGTTGTCCTTAGTTTGAATCTTTATGGTTATTGCACTTATTGTAAGTCGCTTTGGATAAAAGCGTCAGCTAAATGCTAGGTAATGTAAAGTAACTTCACTATAGCCTATATACAAATCACATTCGGTAATTGTACATCCAAAGAATTCAATTTCGGTGACAGGGTTTCTGCAGGGGCAAATTCAAGACTTTTTCAGACCTAACTAGCATCACATGGTATGACATTTAATACCTGTTTCACTGTATGAAGGGATGATGGAAACCAAAAGGTATTATACTGTATGGTCAAGAAGGATTTCTTATTACTTCACATTATGTTCAGTACATTATTGCTGTATACATAGTACTTTAATAACGAGATAAAGAGCCATATAAGCAGCATACAAATGTACGGAAAGATTTACCTGCATTTAAAAATTATTTCACATTTGGGATTTTATTGAAATCAATCCATTAATTTTGAGCTTCCTAGCTACTGCGGCTAGGAGTAGCATCAGTGTTGGCCTCAAGATTAAAAGGCCTCCTGCAACTGTTGCAACTTTTAGTTAATAGGTGTATAAGTCTCCCGGCAGCTCACAATCAGAAACAAAAACAGGATTAATTATTTGAATCTACAAATAAATGAGCATTACCCCATACAGAACAGCAGCCTCTGTTCCTCTGGCTCTGTGGCGCCGGGTTGAGCCATTGCTCTGCCACCGTTTGGGGCTAGCAGGTGCTGCCGTCACCTCAGAGTTCCTGTTTGTTCTGGGCCGGCTTTGGCTGGAAGGACCCCCCCCTCCAGAGGGACAGCCTCCTGCAGAGGAGGACAGCGGTTCTGAGTTCTCAGCATCAAACAGCTGGCTGTCCTGCAGGGCATCGAAAGGCTTGGCTGGGGCCGGAGCAGCAGCCACTGTGTGAGGCAGATAATTGATGTGTGAAAGGATACTTAAAAGGCAAAGCGAGGATAAACTGTGGCGAGATGTAAAGGCCTCACCTCTGCCTGAAAGAGCCTTCCTCAGCAGTCTCTCTGTCGCCATGCACTCCTGCTTGGTGTCCTGGTCCAACTCCCTGCTGTACGTCCTCTGCCAGTGACGCAGGGTGTCCATGGGGGAGTCGCCCTGACAAAGGATAGAGAAAGCATGATTATGATAATGAAGCGATCCCATGGACCTCCATGGGACCTTATTTTGGAAAAATCATGTATTGAAGTCAATGGAGCAACGAATTACACATATGATGTTTGTCAATTTCAAAGATAATTTTGCAAGTCAAAAAAAAAAAAATGTGTCGTAAAACTGTGAAGTAACACATTTGTTTGTGTGAAGCGCTCAATGAACTACATCTCTGGTCTTGCATACGTCACCAAGACCAAGATGGCCGTCACGTTAGCACATTTCACCTCTTTCTTTCAGAATGAAGCGAAAAGTATTAAAGGAGGTGAAAATCACTACAAGTGTTGTGTACATACACAAAAGGGGAGTTAGTCGGTTCCGTTAGAGCCAGCATGCGGGACCGGCTTTACAAGGTTTCAGTGAGTAACACGAGTGTAATGTGTAACGTTAATGTACGCGACTCTGGGATTTGTAGTCTTTCTAGTTGCGTATTTTTCATAGTCTTATATTTCAACAGTTTTAAGACAAACTGTGACTTTTTTTACATGGAAATGATTTTTTAAGATTGACAAACATCATATGTGTAATTCGTGGCACAATTCAAACGGGATCGAAAGATAATCTTTCTCTCCCCATTGACTTCAATACATAATTTTTCAGAAATAAGGTCCCATAGGGCGGAAGTAGATGGGCGTGACTTCGCCACTCTATAGTGAGATCTAGTCTGACATTTTTCTTGCATCACAACAGCTCCATTTGCATCATCAACAAAGACCAAAATGTAAGACTGGTAACAAGGATCAAACAGCCTCTTATTTTTGACGAAGAATTTGTATTACTTGAACAGAAATGTTGTTTATGTAGGATACATATTTAGTTTTTATGGATATTATTAAACGTATAACTGAATTATGGGTATTTAAAGGTGGGGTAGGTAATTTTGGAGAAACCAGCTCGAGTGCGCTAGAATTTGAAAATACACAGCCGGAAAAAATCTGCCACTTCCTTACAGAGCCCCTCCTCCAACACACACACGAACGCGCACATGACCAATGAGGGCACGATATAAGTTTGTGCACAGATGGAAGGCTGACAGGCAGGTAGGCCATCCAGTTATTTTAGCCGGGCCGGCTCAGATGATTGGTCGTGCTTTTTACAGTACTACGGCTTCCACAGATGACTTTTATTATGGATTTTTTGTCAAAGCACTTCAGATATTCATTGCTATCGGGATGTTAAGAGCATTCCATGGAATATAACAAAAAGTGTATCTCGAGCCGGTTTCTCAAACTTACCTACCCCACCTTTAAATCATGTCCATGAATGAAAAAAAAAAGGAAATGTAATTTAAGTTAAAGGGACTTATATGGATGAAAGAAAAAATGTATTAATTGTGAAAAAGAAACAGGAAACATGAAATTGAAACATATTCATTTCATCCATGAAATGCCCAATACCCAAATACCCAAATGTGTATTGCCATTTTATTTAAACTAAATAACACACATTGCATTTAAAATCCAGATTTGTGTGAGTTTCATCAGCCGGTGTATTTAAAAGAGTTTCAGAAAGCGGACCTATTTAACATTCAGAAGCATATATTAAGGGTTGTTTGAAACTGTTAAATAACATGTTGATAGTACTAATACAAGTATGAAATTGCGTCTATTACTGAACCAGATCTTGTAATGAATAAAAGGCTAAAATGCCACACACACACCTTGGAGTTGCGCTGGGTGACAGAAGCCCCTCGCTCCACCAACAGTCTTCCAACTCTTAGACTTCCACAAGCGAGCGCATCATGGAGAGGGGTCACCCCCTCACATAGGGGTCCGCCAGGATCATTCACGTTAGCGCCGTGCTCCAGAAGCAAGGCTACAATGTCTGCATGAGAGAAAGAAGACTAACGTTTATTTTTCCTACTTTTACAAAAACAACTTTTAACCAAGGTCGAACACAGTTAAATAAGATCAGTTACCATAGTGACCGTGGTTGGAGGCCTCATGAAGGGGAGTCCAGCCACAATAGTCTCTGGGGTTCACCGGGTGACCCTGACATAACGAAAAACAAAACATTGTAAATTATTAAAAATCCAGGTTTTTTTTTTTTTTTTTATTCGGCTACATTAACATCACTTCTTATAAATAATTAAAGCAGAGAAAGTGAGAATATGTGTTTTTGTGTCGTATATATTTAAAAATCTTAGTATCAAACAGATATTTTAATGTTAACAAGTGGATTTTATTTCTCAATCATTTTTTCTTAATTGTTTTCTTTTTTGGCCACATTAAATTACTTAAAACTAGGGCTGCTCGATTATGGCAAAAATCATAATCTCGATTATTTGGGTCAATAATTGATATCAGGATTATTAAAAACGATTATCCATTTACTTTGAAAACATCCGTTTATTGAAAAAAAAATGTTTGAACAGTATGTTTTTAGCAGTTGATTACCCTGAACCTTAAAGGTGGGGTAGGTAAGTTTGAGAAACCGGCTCGAGATACACTTTTTGTTATATTCCATGGAATGCTCTTAACATCCCGATAGCAATGAATATCTTAAGTGCTTTGACAAAAAATCCATTAAAAAACGTCATCTGTGGAAGCTGTAGTATTGTAAAAAGCATGACCAATAATTTTAGCCGGCCCGGCTAAAATAACTGGATGGCCTACCTGCCTGTCAGCTTTCCATCTGTGCACAAACTTATCTTGTGCCCTCATTGGTAATGTGCGCGTTTGAGTGTGTTGGAGGAGGGGCTCTGTAAGGAAGTCTGAAGGAAGTAGCAGATTTTTCCGGCTGTGTATTTTCTAATTCTAGCGCACTCGAGCTGGTTTCTCCAAAATTACCTACCCCACCTTTAAGTATAATTCAACTGAAAAACCAATACAAAAAATAAATTAAAATTAAAAATAAATAAATAATCATTTTAATTAGATTATGTTGTTTTCATAATCGTTGCAAGCCAAAATCGTAATTGCGATTAAAATACGATTAATTGAGCAGCCTTACTTAAAACACATTTTATAAATGTTGTTTTCCCCACCTGTTCCATCAGATACTGGGCCTGCTTCAGGTTACCGTCTATACACGCTCTGTGCAGAGACGTCTCGCCCTTTTCGTTCCTCTTGTTCCACTAAAATAAATATGAAGCAAAGCTGAACGTAAGACACTGAAGACACAAAATAAAAAGATTAGATTATTGCTTTTGTAGAGAGACAAATGATACACAACTCACCCTTCCTGCCTTTCTCCTTCCTGACACCATCTTGTCATATCCCTCCAAATCATCATCTAGATCGTAATATAAGACAAACATAAAATAACTTGGATTAAAATCCATTTGTCTAGAAATGTCAGGGACGCAGGATGCTAGTGTTACCTGATTCTGAGAGATTGACATCGCTGTCCTCCAGTGGCTCACTGTTGTCCATCTCCTCCTCTTCATCCTCCTCACCATCACTCCCATCTGGGCTCCAGCCCTCCGCAGCACAGAGCTCCTGCAGCCTGGCCTCAGTGTCCTCAGCCTGAGAGGAGCCGCATCGCCTGTGGGACGCCAGCCAGAGCCTCAACACACGTTTCTACAGAGAGCAAAAATCAGTGATCATACACAGAATCTGCCTTTAGACTCTTCACAGTTAAAGTATTATTCTTAATGTGGATCTATCATGCTATATTTGAATAATATATTGTAGGGCCATACCTATATAAAGTATATAAATATAGTTTTTTTTTCAAAATACCAAACAGATCCTGCATTTTAGCCATGCCTCATTTCGCTCTATTTGCTCTTTCCAGCCCTGTTTTTGCAGGGGGCTGATTCTGTGAGCTGCAGCTGACCACGCCACCCTGCAGGAGAGGGGAGTGTGCTTTGAGATCAGCTGCTGGGCTCTCAGAAGAGGGGGAGAAAAAGAGATCTCCGTCCTCCGTGTTTTATTCTTATATGATTATATAGAGTCGTTATTCATTTGTTTTAAAGCTCAATAAATAACAAAGAAGACCTTTGACCGGCACTTTTCTAATTTTGTCTGGAAGATTTAAACTTTAACGGACATGTTGACCGGCAAAAAAAAAATCTAACTCTGCCACACGGTCCCCTCGTTCCTTGGAAGAGGCGGAGAGGTGGGTGTTTGTCATCTGCTGGTGGCAAACCAGAGAGAATTACAGCGCTTGCCTCGACGGGGAGGGATTGCATTGAATTAGAGGAGCAGGAGGCGCAAACGCTTGCCTCGGGGAGGGAGAAAAAGAGCCACAGCGGAGAATAAACAGAAGGGCAACCATGAAAACCATGCGCGGGAAGTCTTCTTCGCTGCTTTTGCGGCAGACTACAGCGCCACTTACAGGCCTGGCATATGTACTACAGTGTCTCCAGCGCTTTCGAGCGGCAATGGCCGGCCGTGGCCCAACCTCTCATTCCCCTGATAGGTGGAGAGTTGGCCATATAGGCGGAGCTCCTCGTTCCTGACGTCAGAGAATTTTCAAATCTGTATCAGATCCGTTGCAGCCCCGTTTTTAGAGATTTGGGTATGGAGGAAAAGAGAGAGGGTTGTGTTTTCTGACACTTGGTGAGTTCCCTGACACACCGGGGACACATATTCATGTATAAAAGACGTACAAAAGTGCATTTTGCATGATAGGTCCCCTTTAAGCAAAGTACAAGGATTTGCAGCTATTTGAAGAAGTGGGTTATGTATGATGGATAGATAGATGTGCTGTGTTGTTTAAAAATTGGGAAATTATTTTTGTTATAGCAGCAGCAGGTTATCAAGACGTTGCACATGAGTTAATACATTAAATAAAACAATTAAATATATAAATATTAATACAAAATAATGAATATATAATAAGGAAATATGTATATCTATACAGTATGTACAAAATACACAGTATAACATAGAAAGAAATAAGTGAGAATACACTAGATTAAATGAGTACTGCTAAAGTATATTCCCGCTCACCTGCAGTCTGGCCTGAGCAGACTGGTCAGCGAGGCGTGAGGCTGAACTGTAGCTGCTGTCCGTTTCCTCCGACGCACAGCCGCTCTCCTCCTGAGCCGCAGCGATGTTCAGCCAAGTGCTACACTCCTGAGTCAGAAACAAACATGTGATTAAAATACATGCAAGATTCAATTACATACAAGATTTATATTTTCCATTATGTCAAATCGTTTGACAGTCTAAAGTAATACTTCAAATCAATTATTAAGAAGGTCTTCTCCAACAATCTTGTAGGTGATTCAGCTGGTAAAAATACTATATATTATACACAATATTTATGCATGACTTACCTGTTTCCATAGACCAAAATACAGGGGTTGTACAGCTTTTTAAGGGTGATTTTTCAATATGTAATAAAACGTCATTTTCCACCCCCTTCACATCTAAATTATTATTTAAAAAGGTCCTTTTGAAAAGAATAGTTGACATAATTACATCATACACACAGCAATCAATGTATATTGACACTACGTTTTTCTAACCAGATGTTCTTATTAACTTTGATAGTAATTTTAGTAAGCGCTTAGCTAGCGAAGAGACACTGGAAGGCTGCGAATCGTTATGACGACAGGAAGTTTTTATTCTAAATATTCAATGAGTAAAATAAAGCAAAGCATATTTCCTAACCTGAAAACAATATGGTTAAAATTAAGCATTTTCAAGCATGCAAGACTTTGTATTAACCCTGCAGATTATATCATAAGGACCATAGAATGGCCCTTTTAAAAAAAGAGGATAAAGTAAAGTAAGATATATGTAGTGTACAGTACCTCAGTGGGGCTGCCCTGCCGTAGAGCCAGCTCCCTCCTGTAGTGCTCCACCGCCCGGCTGTGCTGTCTCAGGTCAGTGCAGGTCGCAGCCAGAGACACGTGGATCACAGCCAGCTCCCTGGCAGGCTTTCCCAACGCCTCAGCACCCTTTAGCTGCACCACACAGACAACAACGATGACATCAATAATTGTGTCATGTGAAAAAACTCAAACTGGAGAGGAGTTTAAAACGTGGCAAATATTGGGTGCTGAAGTGAACATTAAAACCTTCTTAACCTGAGCTTGATATGCATCCAGAGCTTTGCTGTAGCAGCCAACCTTGCAGTAAAGGTCCCCCAGCTGCTCTGCCAGCCCCACGGCCTGATGGGAGCTGAGTTTGTTGCCCTGATCCTCCCCCAACTCTTCCTCCAGTTTACAGCCCTGGTCCGCTAGAAATTGGGAACAAATTACACCATCAACTCAGAGATCATTTCAACTTAAGTTAAAAAAAAATAAGCCATGTTGATTAAATAAAGTAGCACCATTACCATATTTGAACGCTTTCTTCACCGCCAGCCTGTCCAGTGGCTGCTGAGAACCCAGAAGGAGAGCTTTCTTCAGAGATCGTCGAGCTGCTACAAAATCACCCAGAGACAGCTGCACCTGTGGATTCATGTCATGGAGAGGCACTCAATACAATATGCACAGCAACAAAGTAAATTACATTTTACTATTCTCAAGAATAAGTCTGTACCTTGCCGATGCAGTTAAAGCACTCGCTCTCACTAAACTTGTCCTTGATCTTCCTGGCGCACTCTTTGGCCTGTTCAAGGCAGCGCACAGAATTAGAGTGTTGACCGTGACGGAAGTAAATGTTGCCCAGGTTGAAGTTGGCACGGTAGAGATCCTCCAGCAGCTGACTCTTCCTGTACAGGACGAAAAGGGAGATAGCAACATGACCAACATTTTATGATAATATTTGATATACAACGCACATTTGCCTACTCTGTGTTCTTACTCTGCAATGAAGACACTTCGTCGGATAAACTCGCTGCAACGTTTGGGCTCCCCTAGATGATCACAGACCAGTCCAAGATTGAGGAAGAGACGTGCCTTCATCTCACTAATCTCTCGCTGTGGCACAGTCCCTGGAGGTAAGAAATAAGGAAAATGTAAGAACAAACAAACAAAATAAAAACGATATTAATTAATAAAATGCTGCATGAATACAGTGAGGATACAAACGGTGCCTACCTTCTAGACGGTCGTCCACAATGGACAGGCTCTTCCTGAAAGCCTCCTCTGCCTGCTCCAAACTGCCCCTCGATTGGTCCGATTCATAACGGAAGAGGTAGGTTCGACCAATAGTGGCCAGCGCCCTCTGCTCCTCAGCATGATCTCTGACAGAGCGAGCCAGGTCCAGGTGACATCGCTGGTGCTGAAGAAGAATATACATACATCTCCTTTACATGTTTTACTAACCCTGAATAGTTTTAATATGAGTCTGAATTATGTCTGCTACATTTGGATCATTTTGGTACTGAATAAAAGGGTTTCAATGGGTTTTAATGGCCACAGAAGTATTTTATCAGTCATTTTGAACAAAGCAGATCACTTTACTCACTTTCAAAGCAGCCTCAATGTTTCCCATCTCAGCGTAGCACTCTCCTATCTTGCGATTGGCCACAGCTCGTCCAATCACATCGTTCACCACCTCAGAGAGGGATAACTCCTGCTGGTGCTCGCTAATAGCAGCCTCATAATCACCTGAGATATACAAAAAATAGGAAGAAGAATAGATAAGTGAATTTAAAATATGAGACAGTTATCAAGAAACATTATTAGAAATCAAAAGACTTTTTTGTGATAATTGCAAAGAGACAAAAAGATCTGTAGTCTTGCAGGAACAAGGACTATTAAGGAAGAGAGCGGGAGTCCTTTTTTTGAAGGACAATTTGATTGATTAATCAATGTTACATTAAAAAGGGGTGTAATCAATGATAAGGCAGTCACAGAAAATAAAACGTTGCTTCTAATGAATGCAGAGATGGTGGCTCCATATATTTTTACGTTTCAAAGTGTACAAGTATGAGTAATTCTGTATAATCTGCATTCTATACCATGTACATTAAGTGCATTTACCATTTATACAGTACACTGCTATCAATTCTATTGGAAAACCTCTGATCTGTTGTCTTCTATACGTCTATGTTATTTCCTTATGTCATATGATAAAAGCAATCTGCACACAATCCTTTTACAAGCAGTCTATTCAATATTGTTAATAGTATGAACCACTTACCATTTCTGGACAGCAGTTCTCCCAGCTGATTGCAGATGTTTGCTTCCTCTCTAATGTTGTTGCTGTTTTGCACTTTGCTTTTGGCTTTCTGCAGCTCTGCATTGGGATCGCACATATCAACATTGTAAACAATCATAACAAACTTAGTTAACACACTCATTTCAACGTACAAACAGCGTATGAATGAATAGATCCTTACGTTTTATCTCCCGCAAAGAGCTCATCTTGATCCAGCCCTGAGGTAGAAGCTAAGTTAGCTCAAATACAGCTGTAAGTAAATGACAACACAGCGCGCTTCACTTTAGCTTAGCGCTAAACACATCTGCCAGACTATAAATAAACTAAACAAACCACTTTATAACTTGATGTTCACCAATACGCCTCTGTGCTTGTCTACTAATGTCCTCGTCGTCATTTACGTATCCGATCCTGTTTAATATATCGCCAATTAGTGGTACAAAGCAGTCATTTCAGTAAACATATTCTGCTCTAGTTTTCAGTAACTTCTTTACATTGCCCCGCCAGTACTGCGCCAGCCAATCACCTCACTGCATCCAGTAAAGTAAATTTACCCTGATTCAAGCCTTTCAGGCACAAATCCCGTCTCACTCACTGGGATTCAAAAATCGTGTGTCCCGCCCTGCCCTCAACCCTGATCATTTTCTGAAATCGAAGATTTAAACCCAATGGATGCAATTTGTTGACGTTTCCTTAGACGATTTATAGCATGAGAACAGTGTGCCTGCCTCCTGTCTGAAAGACGATACTCAGGGCAAAAAGTAAAATCACCACCGTGCATTGGCTGACCAGAGGGTGACGATGTTCTACAAACTGACAGGGTGGTTTAAGAGAAACCTTGTGCAGGTTTGCTACTTTTGTACTGCTAGCGATTGTTTATGCACCCAAATCATACACACATGCTATAGTACAACTATTTAACATCTTGTGTTTGTCTTTTGAATGTAATAACAGATGCAGAAACTGAAAAACAACGCATTTTTTGTTGGTGATGGATGCATCTCCACTACAGTATGTGGGCCAAGTCAAGTCAGGTCAACAAGGTAGAAAAGGTAAGAGCACTTTACAGGAGCAGAAAAACATCTATGGGTAAGAGTCATGTGACATTGACATGTTGAGGAATATTTTTACTTGTGTTGGTTTCCGTTGTTTTTTTGAAAAAAATGTAAAGGTAATAGGGAAAAGTAGGTACCCAAATCCTGCCAGGGTAATACAAAGAAAACGTTTTAAATAATTGAACATAGCATTAACTACCTTATATTAAAAATAATAGGATAAGTATACAGATAACGTAGTATCTTATGTCACAAATCAATTAAATAAGAGCCAATATTATTGCCATATTTTAGTTTAACACGTGTTTATACGTCTATAAATCTGTATGTAAGATTTATACATTTATAAATATACAGCACATATTTTCTAAGCAGAAACAGCAAAGCAAAGACAAGTTAATTTCTTAAAATGTCCGTCTTAGTGTAAAGTCACTACAGCTGGACTAATTTAAGGGATCAATATTAAAAAAGATGATGTATAGATTCACACACCACTGCTTCTATCAAATGTCATGCACACTTGCTAATAAGAAAGTATATATATATGAAACACTGCAGCTGCACGCTGTGTCTTCTGCTGAACTATTACTTATTATTTGGTGAATATTATTTTTGCAACTAGTATTATTAACTGCTGATGTCAAAGTATTGGTTGTTTATGTTAAAAATATATATATGGGCCGATATGTCGTTGTTAGATTGTTTTAGGCCAAAGACTCTGCAGACTTCTGCTAATCTGGTTAACGCTGCCAACTAGCGGTGACAGCTTGCTCTCCCTCTCCCCCTGTGTAGTGTGTTACTACATCAACACAGATTGTGGTCAGAAAGACAAAAAGCCCACCCCTCTCCAAGGGATGTATACCAATAATTCCAAAAAGGCCAGTGAGGCTTCTACAATCAAGTGTAGATTTACCCTTTAAAAGTCAGATATCAGTCGATCCTTATAACTTGGATTTAGTTAATCAAACACATGCTCATATTATGTAGTAAGTTAGATGTAATGCGTTTATTATGAGGTTGTTTGTCAAAATGATGTTGTATGTTATACTAATAAGATATTCACAAGAAGTGTAATTTAAATTATTTCTCTTCATTTCACTTGCCTCTAGCATGACTCTTATTTATATCTAACTCATTGGAACACCACTAAGCTCACTGTAATTCCAGTACAAAAACTAAAAGATCATTGTTTAAATCATAGATAGTTTGGTAGCTGTTTTATTTGCTGCCAGGTCAGCAGGACTAGTGTACAGAACGATGCACAAATCTGAAACACAAACAATCCCTAACATTACTTACACCAATTTTCAGATTGACGTCCATGGATCTAACCCAAATTCATGGTTTTATAATCCAACTGTTCAGTCTGCTGAAACAAAAAAAGAGGGTTGGCAAATGGCTGGTGACGTCTGGGCTGTGATGATCTTTGATTGGCTTATTCAGACGGACAGCGCGCCTTGACAGACAAAAAGTAGTGCAGCCTCAAATGTGTTGCTAAAATGAAAAATCACTATAATCACCTATTTTGTGTGTGATGATCAGACTGACTGTGTATTTTATGCATTAACTGACAAAACTGTGGAACATTATTGTTGAAAAATACTTCAAATATTAAGAAAGTGAGTTTTGTAAATATCACATAAATTATTTCTGATTTTCAAAAAAAATTGACAGGTGTGCGATCAGAATTAATGTATTATTTATTTTTTTGCATTATCTGACAAAACTGTGGACCAAATCATTGTTGAAAAATACTTAAGAAAGTCCGTTATGTTGGCTAAATATTATATTTTGCATATTCGATTAACTATGTCGATTTCTAGGTCAATAGTCTATAAAACTTTGTTGGCCTTATTTCTCCTGGAATCGTCAACACATCCACCTGTGTTATTATTATTTGGAGCATCTAAAAATATTCCCAAGTGTGAGTCCCCTGAGAGAAAACGGGAACAGACAGCAGGAAAACAACTCGTATCATAAAAGCCCTCCAACTGTATTCCTGCAAACAACAACAAACAGATATGCATATATGTTCCCTTTTTGGCAGAGATTGTTGAAATGCCAGACATGAGACTCCTGCATCAAAAGGAGCTGAGGAGCCTTTCACATCACACACACAGAGCTCCCTCTCTGCATCTCTAAACCGGTGACCTTACAAATGAGCGCGCCGCATCATTGTGAGAATTGGTGTTTCTGGGCGGTGCAAAGTGGAGTAGAGCACATCAGAGTGCAGGATATCTGAGCATAGCAGAGCACAGAGAGGCAGGCACATCCGCTGCTGGAGGGATCAAATATGTACCATCTGACGCTCAAGGATTTATGGGTTTAGTCAAAATTGCTTTTCCCACTGTGGAGATTAAGCACCGTAGGATGTTTTCCACTCAGGCCGTAGAATAGCTGAGCGTAGCTGCTGCTGCTGCTGTTGCTGCTGCTGTTCCTCCCTCTTCTCCCTCTTATCAGCTCCGGCGCTGGAGAAGGGAATGTCTCAGCAAGGCAGAGTGCTCCGAACCCTTGAGGGGAAAATATTCTGACTGACAGGAGAGGTGAGTCCTCTGGGGAATGTGAACCATGCAGGTGGATGCTGTTCTTGTGCTCTTCTGTGTTTGGCTCGCCGGTGGTGCCTCTGGGAGGATGACCCAGTCGAGGGGTCACAAGCTGGAGACCTACACACAGAGCAGGTAATGTCAAAGGATGCACCAAGACAAACACTGGAACGCATGTTTTTATTCTCTCAACAGCATGTATGAGTGTTTGAAATAGGCTTTTCCTGCAAGTGTTGGTTATTTATTTTTCCTGCGAGGGCTTTATTATGTTCTTTTAGGTGCTTTTATATGTTTACACCATGTTGTCCCGAGTTTCCCGTGTCACCTGTGTTGCTCCCTCCCCCTCAGAAAACATACTTATTCAGACAGCAGATTGGAGAGGAGAGAGAGGGGGAGAGAGGGAGACCTAAATCCCCACATCTATTTATGCCCTGCTACTGAGTGCTATGTTCTTTTGCCCCACAACTGCTGCAGGCCAGTTCATATCCCCACTGGCAGCAGTTGTAGCCAATGTCACATCCAGGTTGTTATGTAGGCTAATTGTTCCCGTCTTAATGCATCCCATGGATCAGATGTTTTAGTTGGACACCAAACTAGACCAGGGGGCCGTTCGAGCACCCTTACTTCTCCATATTATTGATTGAAATGGTTTTAACATTTGACGGATTCATGTAGAAAGGTTGATATTGTGTGTTTTTTGAACGTTTTATCTGCTGTTAAGTGCAGGGAGCAGTATGTGACGGGCAGTCGGACATACCTGTGATGGAAGAAAAGTCAAATTTACACCAAAAAAAACAAACTTGTGGCATCTGAGTCTTTGTGACCCACATTAGACATTTTTATCATTTGATGCTGATATAAAGATTTGTAATACAACATTTTGGGCACATAATCAAACATCAAGATAATGATGGACAGATGTATTTGTTTGTGTAAATTGGTATTTAGAAAGCTAAATGCTTAATACATATCAAAATTGGCATTAATATTAGAATTTTGAATGATTATAATATTCAATACTGCCGTTTACAAAGTAGGTTCGCAAGAAACAATTACTTTTCAAATTTGATTAATTGGTTGAACATTTTTTTAAACAATCATATACAAACAAAAATATGCCCTTCACATGTTCCCAAAGTGAACGTCTTGTTAAATCAAAAACCCAAATATATTCAGTTCACTATCAAAAAAGACCAGAAACCGCGCATGTCCACATTTAAGAAGTAAGAACTGAATTCGTAATTTTTCTTAAGAAGGACCCGAAATATTTATTCGACCTTGATTTATTGAATTTGAAAATAGCTCCACTCTCACAGCTGCTGGTTGAAGGGAACAACATGTACGGATGCTTCCTTACTCAGTGAAGAAAATGTGATTTTAGACTACAAAACAAAACAATAAGCATCAGAGTCTTTGATGTTCATTAGAAATGCAAATTAGATCATTATTTCAGCGAGTCAGTTACATGTGCAGAACATTTCGAAGCATAATCAAACATCTGCAAGGTCTTTAAAAAGATAACTGTTTGCACGCACAGCAAAAACGCCACAAGGCATTTTAACTTCATCCTCAGAAGGCTTTGAACACCTGTCGAGTGCTGTGAGCAGAGACATAACTCACACATTTAAGGTCATTTTCATTATTTAGGAATCACATTTTAGTTTGGTTGATGAAATGTCCAAGTTGATGTCTCGTTTATCTCATCAACAGTCAGTGCACTGTCACAAAGGACAAACATACATACAAAATAAGGAAAAAAGTAAACATGTTGCATCCACAAATCCCCATAAAACAGAATGATTGGACTCTTTTCCAGCATCTACGTCTACAAATTCAAATGTTCTCTCTGAAAAATCAGCTCAACTATATCCTGAGGTCCTCCAGTGAGAAACTGTCCCTGCATTAATCTCTGGTGAAGATTTTCCCAAGCAGGCGAATTACAGCAGTAATGCTATCAGCGTTGAATGATTTGCATCCACTTAATATATTCATCAAACCCTGTCGAATCATTAATCCCTCTGCCTTCAGATACAGTATCATTTTTAATGCTGTAACTGTTGTTATTTATAGATCACAGGCGACGTCTAACGGCAGTCTGCTATTAGGAGTCTCATCCATTTAGAGAAATAAAGCGGTTTGACACCTGCTGGTTCTTTTAGAATCAAAAACGGTCAGAGCACATAATACTGAATATGTTATTTAACAGCTCTCTTTAAATCTAAACACTCCTCCAAAGTGTCATTTAAAGTGTTTATCTCAGCCCTGATGTGATTAAGATGAGCATTGAGGAGCACATCGTAATCATCTGTGGAAAATCTTCAAAAGACGGAGAGCGGCTCAAAGTTGCAATCTCTAAACACCAGTTTTGCCTTGTTTTTCCCCCTAGTTAAAAGTCCTCTCACATCATGACTTCTCTCTGCTGACACACAGTCGGTGAATACAGATCAAATGTAAATCTGTCATTCCTCTTTCAGCATGGGAGGGAACATCTCATATGCAGAAGAAGAGGAACCTTTCTTCTCCTTGTTTTTCATCGCTGCACTCCTCCTCTCTTGGAGTGTGAAATTGAGAAAGCGGCTTTGATGCTGCTGGCGTGCGTTGTGGGAGTTTTCCCCACATTACTTACATTTTCTTTTCACTCGCAGCCTTGAAGAGGAACCAGAGAGAGGGATAAGTGTAGGACAGCAGAGTCCCACACATCAAATATCTGAAGAGAAAATGCTCATGAGTTTTAAAGATACATTAGAACGGTCGTTGGATGACTTTAAAAAAAAATGACTCATGCTCCTATTTTCCATTTTCATTCTTAGTTTTGTATTTTACACACCTCCAAGTAAACATGGGTTGTCAAAGTGCCAATTCAGAGAGCCAGCCTATCAAGACACACAGCCACTTTCACCCAGCAGTCCTTAACAAAGGCACGACTCTTTACGCATAGCAATTTGGTGAGACACCACAAAACTGTTTCAGCTTGTGTGACAGTCAGTGTGAGCACTGACTGTCACACAGAAACACCTGAAGAAACTGTGCAAGCTTACATGTGTGCTTCTCACCCATAAAACTGCCCAAGGATGTTGCAATCGTTAAAGATGCATTTTTCCTGAAACCTTATTTTCTGCTTTTTTCTCCTTCTCACCTCCACTACTGACTTTCCCACTAAAATGAATTGCTCCTGACGTGCCATGTAACCATTTGCTTTCTAGAAGTTGTCCTTTCCAACCTGAAATATGTCTGTATTGGGCACAGTATTGCAGAACGGGAATGGACCGCGGATTATTCAAATGTTATGCGTGTCACGTTCAGGGGTCACAAAATGTCTTGCTGTTAGCCTCCGGGCAGCACTTTGAGCGACTCTGATGTAGAGCATAGCAATAAACTCATCTACATTTCAAAGCTGTAACTTGCTAGCTACATATTTATCAAAAAATACAAAAACAGGCTTTTCCAAATGTTACCCAATTCCCTTGATCTACAGTGTAGTTGTGGATCTCCTTTTAGACGTATTCACATATTCAATTAAATAATCAATACCTCCTGTTTCTACCCTGTTAGGGTTTAAACATGCATTTCCTTTTGGTCAACTTAAGGTTTTCTGCAGTTTCTACTCTTTGTATACATGCATGTGTCCAAGATGACCTCTGCAGGAATGTGGCCCATTGACCCAGATGCAGCGGTGCATGCATGCAGGTCTCTTGCTGCAGAGCAGGAACCGTGTGCAGACGGCAGCCCGCTGTGTGGGCAGGCAGAGGGGGGGGGGCGGCCTTTATGCCAAGAGGATTAGAAACCAGCTGCTGGACGCATACGAGGAGCACCCACTGCCCACTGAGCTCTGCGGCTAGCCAGAAACCCCCTCTTCCTTGGTTTGGTTTGTCTGTTTTTCTCGTTGTCCCTTCATCTCTCCCTCCTCTTTCTCTCTTTCTATGGTTTTTCCTTTATGCACGTCTGTGGTTGTCATAGGGATTTGTCCCTCTCTGTCACAGCTTGCTCTACTCTAATAATCAATTTTAGTGTTTTTGGAAATGTTTTTTGCTCCTTCTCTCTCTGCCTGACTAAAACACAATAACGCATACACATACAGGCAGCCTCTTGAACAGTAGAAGAGCTGGCTTACTCTTTACCAGATGTGATGAGAAAAGGTGGACTGGAGTAAAGATTCAAAACCAACAACAAATGTATACATCATTGTACCCTACTCTGAAACAATGAATTTATGTGTGTTGACTAATGCGGCTGAGCTTCTTACCTATTACAACTGCAAATGAAAAACCTTGTAAAATAAAGGTACAACTGGATTTAAATAAAATATATCAACAACTCCAACTTGTTCTAATGTTTTGCTGCTGCCATATGTTACAGATGTTTATCATTTATGTTGTTGTTAACGCATTAGGTCGCGAAGAGAGACCAGGATGGACAGTCAAAAAACCGGAAAGTGAGTTTTCTAAACCTCTGATGAAAAAATTACCACAGTCCAATTTATTCTTTGGATTTTCCATTTGGACATATAAGCACCACACAATATATCCCTAAAGCTCAATGACATGTGTTACCTTCTTTTTCACAGTCCCATTTACAAACGGAGTGCAGACATGACAAAAACTCTGATGACAAAATCCGAGCAGCTCCTGAGAATAGACGACCACGATTTCACCATGAGGCCAGCCTTTGGAGGTCAGAAAGGAAATGAAATGTTAATTCCAATTGAAAAGCTTTTAAATAAAAGGGTTGTATTTGTATAGCTCAGACATAATGTGTGCACAGTGTAGAGGCTGCATGTTAAGCTGGATGAGATCCGTGCAGTAACAATCCCATAAGCTCCTGGAGATCTTAATGACACCATGCAAGCTGCCCCTGACATTCAACTGCAGGTCACTTCTGTACATCACATGGTTAATCCACGTCTTTTGCATCATTAGTGTATATAACAGTGTTTTAATGTAAGTAAAGCTCACAGGCTTTTGTTTTTACTAGAATATGGTAATGACATTTATATTTATAATCCTTTTAGCCATCGTTATCTTTTTATTCGTCATTGGCTTGGAAAAGAGAAACATGTGCTGTTTTTATCAGACCACTCCTACTTTTAATTACACCACAATCTGCCGCTGATAACTTTCCAAGTGACCTCTCGCAGGATCTTTTTTGCTCAGCTGCAAGTTAAAAGGAGAGCTGGATTTTATCAACTGCGACATCTACTTTGATCCCTTGTTTTGGTGGATGAGGATGTAGAGTACTAAGGCTATACAGGGTCAAAAGTAAAATCCCAGCTAGGCTGACACAGATGTGGTGCAAGCAGATGCTCTACATTGTTTCTGTTGTTTGTTTGTTTTGGGAGCAAATATTTAAACAAGCTCTGTTTTAGTTGCCTTATATGTTTAACACACTGTCACAGCCATTAAACGCTCAACAAGCGTCTATGCAGAGAAATAACACGTGTTATGCAATCCTGACATGAGTCCTTTTATTTCAGGTCCTCCAATTCCAGTTGGAGTGGATGTTCAGGTTGAAAGTCTGGACACAATCTCTGAGGTCGATATGGTGAGTAATAAAGGGCCTGGGGGTATACAGCTGATGTTAGATAGCACAGGAGAGAGTTAGTTACTGTAGCAATCACACCAAAGGTTTCATATGGTTTCATATGATCTAATATTGAAGGAAAAGTACACATTTAAGAGGAAAGACAAAAAAAAATTGCATTTCATTTCCTTTCCGTTAATCATCTCGCAATCCGACCTTTTCATATTGAGACCCTTTAGAGAGGTATGACCCCTAGGTTTGGACTCTTAACAACCCGAGCTTATAAAAAGTTGATAAACTATCTCCTCCTTGCAACCGTTACCTTATTTATTGACATTAGCTGATAATACTGTATTTTTATTTAATTAAGATTTTGAATGCAGGACCTTTACTTGCCATGAAGTATTTTTATTGTATTGGTTCTTGTAGCCTAATTAATGAAAGCATTTGAGAACCAGCTTCTTGCTTCCTGTAGGACTTCACCATGACTCTGTACCTGCGTCACTACTGGAAGGACGAGCGGCTGTCCTTCCCGAGCACCAACAACCAGAGCATGACCTTCGACAGCCGCCTGGTGAAGAAGATCTGGGTCCCCGACATGTTCTTCGTCCACTCCAAGCGATCTTTCATCCACGACACCACGACCGATAACGTCATGCTGAGGGTTTACCCCGACGGAAACGTCCTCTACAGTCTCAGGTAAACATATCTAGGGTGCATGAACCTATAGCCGAGGAGCCAACTGAACCTAAAATAAACAATATATCAAATATATCCTACAGAAAGATATTATTCAGTAGGAAAGGTCTGTATATTTAAAACATGACATTTGAGATAATGACTTTGATACCAGTTTTTTTAACAATAAAAGGCCAAAGAGAAAAGCGTATTTCTCTGTAGTCTAAACAAAAAAACATCCCAATAAAAAAGCTTTAAAAAATAAATTAAAAAAAAGCAATGCCAACATACTGCAATTATTACCAAAATTGGCAAATGAGAAGATCGCATAGTCATTTTAACTTTTAAAGGTCACCTCTGATTCCTTTCAGATAGTTTCACAGCAGGGGAAGCATCTTGTGGAATAAAATGTATGAGTCATTTTGATGTTACCAGAGGAAAATGCCAAATGCTGTGTGACATTTGTCAGCTGATTGCAGGGACTTTTTAAATATCAATTGGTTTAATATTTACAGAGATAGTAGTGAAGTAGGCCAGCGGCGCCGGATTCATTTCAGAAGTGGGGGGGGGGGCAAAAAGTGCGTGTGTATGTGACATACTTGCCAACCCTCCCGATTTTCGCGGGAGACTGCCGTTTTCCTCCCGGGGTCATATTTATCCCGCATTCTCCCGATTTCTGACTAAATCTGATTTGTTTCATTCTAACATAACGCACCAAATGTTAGGCTACTGTTTCCACACGGACTTCAATACAGCTACACCATTGTTTAGTTTCCATGGTAACGTGTCTCTTTAGTAGCGCGAGCAAATGAAAGTCTGAGAGGGTCTTCAGGAGGAAGATAGTCAGAGAAAACAGAACAAGAATGGACAACTCAACCCTCTGCTCACTCCTTTCCTGTAAATTAAACTATACAGACCAGCCCACACATATGACAGCGCAGTTGCTCATTCCATCTCTTCTTTTTTCCTGCTACGCTCTTGTTTGACAAGCTGAATGTTGACTGGTGTTTGACTGAAGTAAGCTCTGTGAAAAGTTCCAGTTATTAACTCGGTATTTAAAAAGCTGTCATCTCCACATTTGGAGAAAGTTACAAGCCGTTTGACAGCAGCACATCTGCATATTTCACAGAAGGCTCGTTTAGTGGTTTTGCAAAGAATGAACCACTCTCTGTTTTTGTACCATTCTGCATTGAAGTACCTTCTCTTTGCCCAAATAAGCTTTTATTTGCCCGTCACAATGTCCCGACAACAAACCTCCATGCAGTCGGAACCAGCCTGTTTCGGTTCAACGATGCCGGCGGCGGCGGTTTTGACAGCCTCTGCGGCCGCAGAGCTGCTGCTGGGGTTCATCTGGCTGCGCTGGTTCTATGGTTAAAGGACCAGGCTCCGGAGTTGTGGATGTCAGGGATGTGACATTCAAGTTGTTGAATTTCAGCTTAGTTTGACTGTATTTTGTTTTCTTATGCGCCGGTTCTTCTGACATGTTTGCAAGTTTATCTATCTAGGTTAACGGCTGACACACACTGAACAACGTAACACATAACGTAAACAACGTAACAAATAAACACATCTAAGCTTTGTTATTGGTTGTAATGTAGGCCTACATGGATACATTTGAATGGTGTGACAATGTCCTATTTGATTGGATTAAAATGTACATATTCTTCCTGTTATGTCTGCCTGCTGTATTTTACCCAATGCAAAGTGACCTGCTCCATCGAAATCAGTCGCATTGATCCGAAGACACATTTTGAGTTGTATACACTGTTGGAAAGAGGAGATTCCTAGCTTTCTAATGATATCAGGATTGTTTTTGTACTATATTAAGCAACATATGTCACATTATATAATGACTGTCACCGAGTCATCATTTTGAGAAAAAGGCCTTTAAAGTTTCCTCTTCTCTGGATCGATCTGATTGATTATTAGCGGAGCAAATGATCAAAGTAGTACGGAGGGAAGATATTTTCGTTTGGATTACTGGTCTGGGGGGAGCTCGCGAGTGTGTGTGTGTATACGTGTGTGTGTTTGTGTATTTTTGCGTTTGTTTCCAGGGGAAAACCCTCACGAGAAACACCGGCTGTTGTTATGCTTGCAGTGACGTTAAGTTACTCCGTTCTCTGCTTGTAATTATGCCGTTAAAAGCTTCAAAGCTGTATTTATCATCTGAATTTGCCGAAACAAGTTTAATATTCTGAAAGCCAAGACTTTGTTTATTTGAAATCAGATGAAAACAAACTGTAACGGACCCTGCGGTGTTATCTATGATTACTATGCCTTACATTCATAATGTCAGCGGAGGGAAGGGAAGCGGCGCTGTGGAAGAGCAGAGTGGCGAGTGAGAGGCGAGCTGTGTTCTTCCCTTTACAAGCTTCAAAAATGCCTGTAGCTAATGAGATTGAATATAACAAAAATAACAAAATATACACAGCTAGATCAGATGGCGTTCTTTTTAGATGCGACTTTAGAGTAGAGGGGAATTATTGAAACGGGATGTGTACAGTGTTCCGCGGCATCCGCTGCTGCGAAAATGTGGGGCAGGGCCGTAAAGTGGGGGGGCCAATGGCCCCCTCGCTTCCGGCGCCCTTGAAGTAGGCCCCTTGATGGGAAAATGGTGGAAGAGGAAGGGAAGAGGGGAAAAGAGACTTATAATACAGGAAGAGAATACATAGTTAAAAAAAGAAACGTTTATAAAAACACATATCCTTATTTTCTTGGTTTCAGTCAGCTAAAAACACAGCCTATGTACACACAGTAGTCATTTTACCCGTCATCCTTGCTGGTACTCATTTTCTTTGGTTCTCTGCTGGTCTTCCTGCAGAGTCACTGTCACTGCCATGTGCAACATGGACCTCAGCCGCTTCCCTCTGGACACCCAGACCTGCTCGCTGGAGATCGAGAGCTGTGAGTACATTTATAAAAATAGATCGAGCAATATTTTAGAAAGACAGCAATATGTCAATTAAATGATCAGGTATCAAAGTTTCCTACACGACAAAGTATCGGAAGAACGTAATGTGTTCTCCCATGTTTATGTTTTCCAGATAACTATCTCACTGACCTTTTTGTAGTGCCATTAATATGACAAACATCTCCCTGATATTCAAGAAATGGCTATATTTACTGAGGACATTGCCACCTCTTTTACAATTTCCTTGCAAAATGTTGCTTTTGCACTCTCCTCAGGCCAAAATGTCAAGTTTGCTCACCAGATATCTCGTGAAATCTGTGATATATGATTATATGTGATGCCAAAACCTCGCCTCTAGCATCACCCTCTCAGCTCCTCTGCTAATAAGGCTCTAAAACTGTCAGAATCACACGGTGCGATGAACATTGAAGTCTCTAGGGACTGCTAGAGGTGCTTTAGAATTGTGAAAACTCTTTTTAAATCTTCGCACATTTTGTTCACATTAAAACCGAGCAAATGTGAAACTAAATCTGTCCTGATTTGGTTTGTCACAGATGTACTCACTTCTCCTTCTTCTCCCCTCCAGATGCGTACACAGATGACGACCTGATGTTGTACTGGAAGAAGGGCAACGAATCCCTGAACACGGACGAAAGAATATCTCTGTCCCAGTTCCTCATCCAGAAATTTCACACCACCACTAAGCTGGCTTTCTACAGCAGCACAGGTATCCACAACAAGCACTTCTAAGACATACAGTATACCCAACTGATTATGCAAATGTCTGCTTTGTGCATGAAAAACGAAATCACAATTGAAACTTACAATGAGTCCTATTTGACTTTTAAAGCCTTTTCCAACTAAAGGATCAAGTCTTCCTGACATGTATTTTGAATGACACACCAGGAAGTATACGCTGAAATGTAATCCTTGCCAAACAAAATAAATCAAACTCCTGTCAAACATTGTAGTGCTGCTGTGAAAGCCCTGCAGCTTCCTTAAAACCACATGTCACTCTCTAGCTTCTATCCCTCCCTGCAACAGCTTGAAACCGCCGCTTTGAGTATTTGTGCTGTGTAACGGCAGATCAAATACCACAATGTTATTATTTCTTCTTCCCAGGCTGGTACAATCGCTTGTACATCCACTTCACCCTGCGGCGCCACATCTTCTTCTTCCTGCTGCAGACCTACTTCCCGGCCACTCTGATGGTCATGTTGTCCTGGGTGTCTTTCTGGATCGACCGCAGGGCCGTCCCCGCCAGGGTGCCGCTCGGTAGGAAGGAGCTCCTCTCACAGGGCGACGTATCAGCAGAAAAACTTAGCTCAAAGAGAATATTAAGTGTGGAGAAGTGGCTTATTCCCAGCAAAAAAATGGGGTAGCTGGATAAGATAAGATGTACTTTTTCGATTTTTTTTCCGTTATAGCAGCAAGGCATTTCACATAATTAGAAATGAAAAAGAGTCGAAAATAAACAATTATAAAATAGAAACATCTCAAAATAGAAAATAAAACGCAACTAAAAAAGTAAAATATATACAAGTTGACCGTGAAGATAAAACATCTGTAAACTATCTCACAAATAAAACGCTATTGAAGGGCCAAGTTACAGTTTACACAATATACACTGTTGCCCACTGTGATTTAATTTTCACTGTGACATGTTTGGAAGAGATTGATCAATCACCTTTTGAGAAGATATACACTTTATCTATCAAGAGTAAATCACATTGTCACAAATTAATCGTTTCATCAGAAGAGGTAGCAAATATTTTATTCCAACTTTATGGGCAACAGTGTGAAAGTAGGATAGGATTTACATAGGGGAGAATAGTGAAACACATTTTGGGCATAATCATTTTTATTAAGAAATATGGTTAAGAGCTAATCAACGTGACTTAACATTGACAGTTAAATAACACAATACAAACATAATAACATAATTAAAGCATAACGTTTAAACTCCAAAAACATAGCATTTGAGAGACAAACCCCCAAAAGAAGACGAGATTTAAGAGAGTTGTTTTTTTAAGGCTCTTATTAAAGAACTTATCAGAATTAGCCCACCCTGAATATTTATGAATCTTGTCTAGCTTCAGAAAGGACAAGATACCATCGAGCACTGGAGGGAGCTTTAGAAGACTCCCAGTGAGAGGATGCCACCAGGAAGGAAGTGAAAGGCATTTCTTAGAGACCAAATAAGGGAATACAAGGAGACATTTAAAATGGTTGGAAGTATTTTTGAAATAGTGTCAAAGTAGTTCTGCCAGTTGCAAATTAATGTTGGGCCAGAAAAGTTTTTAAGGGTTGGATGGAAGCATGACATGTGTCTCAACTATCGGGAATACATCGTGAAAATCAAGCTTTGGAAAAATGGACCCTAGCACTGTGTCAGTGGGAAATGAGTGGGGATTTGGTTAAGAGCAGCAACTCACAACCAACCCTCCTGATTTATGCTCAGTTTTTTCTCTGCAGAGAGCTTTACAGAGCGTTTCGACACTGATAGTTAAAATACTAGATCAGAAGGCAGGGCAATATGGAAAAACGGTTATATAATGTAGCCCTTTCTATGGTATTTATCATTCTTTTTCAGCTTCCCAGCCCAGTGTAAATCAGCGCTTTGATGTGTTTGTGTGTTTTACTCCAGGCATCACCACAGTGCTAACCATGTCCACCATCATCACCGGGGTCAACGCCTCCATGCCCCGCGTCTCCTACATCAAGGCGGTGGACATTTACCTCTGGGTCAGTTTTGTCTTTGTGTTCCTGTCGGTGATAGAGTACGCGGCGGTCAACTACCTGTCCACCGTGCAGGAGAGGAAAGAGAGGAAACTGAGGGAGAGAGTAAGTATTCTTTTTGTGAATTTTTAACTGAAGTTAAAAACACAGTTAACCAATGAAATGTTTGTCTTTTATGATTCACGTACACAGTTTAACATTACCAAACCAGAGCAATATTAACTCTGCTTTACTACATTACAAACAGTACTTAAAAAAACATTAAAATAACTCAATTATTGGGCACATTTTCTTAAGACTAAACGAATAAGAGTAAAAACTGCTTGTGAGGAAATCACGTCATACAGGGTGTAAATAATAAACGTGTAACTGACTCAATCTTTCCTTAAAATAAGGAAGCAACAGAAAGCTCTGATGTTTTTTTAATTAATTATTAAGTAACATTATCATATTTTATAATGCTGAAATGTCCTTCACACAGCGTATACAGTTGTAGTTAAACCCTTTAACAACCATGCTATATGTTTAAAGGGGACAAATTATGATGACTCTATTGTTGAGTGCTTCATAAACATCTGCATATCTGGAGTGCATACAGTACCAACCCAAAAAAAAAAAAAAAAGAGTAACTATTCTGTTTATTTTTTGATGCCTTTATCAGAAAACATGAGATTCAGTATGAGAACAATTATGTGTTGCTAGTAGAAACCAGAAATACAAGTAGGAGCCTTAATTAAGCATAATATGTCCTCTTTGGTGGTGAACATGGAATAAATATACTTTATAGGCTACTAAAAAAATCGAATCCAACCATTTTAAATCATTTTACGGACTGATTTGAATAACCCAAGTGTTAAACGGTCTACTGATGAAAGCTGAGTTGCTGTAATAGCTTCAGATAAGAAAGATGTTCTCATGAAAAGCCAGCAAAGAGACAGCTGAGGTTAAAATGCAACATCTCCAGACTCCGCCCATCCCTTTCTCAATCAAACACTGAAGTCCTGGTCAATGCATTTGTCACGTCCCGCATCGACTACTGTAACGCCATCCTCTCAGGCATTCCCACCAAACTCATCAATAAACTTCAAATCATACAGAACTCTGCAGCCCGGATCATCACCAGCACCAAGGCCTCAGAACACATCACCCCCATCCTCATCCAACTCCACTGGCTCCCCATTCAAATCCCGTATCAACTTCAAAAACCTACTGTTCACTTACAAAGCCCTACATAACCTGCCCCCCCCCCCCCCCCCCTATCTGGCTGACCTTCTTCAGGAGCACACCCCCTCTCGCTCCCTCCGCTCCTCCTCTGCTGGTCTGCTGGTCTGCTGACCGTCCTCACCCCACGCCTCGTCACCATGGGTGCTCGGGCTTTTAGCTGCACTGCTCCCAGACTCTGGAACTCCCTCCCCCCGCACATCTGACAGTCAGACACAATCACCATATTCAAATCCCAATTAAAAACCCACCTGTTCAAATCTGCCTACTCACTGTAGTGCTCCCCATTATATGTTTCATTTGTGTCCACTTGATTGTCTCCTCCATGATTTCGTGTTTGTGTTTTTATCATGTTCTGTTGCCTATTAGTGTTTTATTTTGTAACAAATTGTACGATGTCCTTGGGTGTCATGAAAGGCGCCTAAAATAAAATGTATTATTATTAAGCTCTCTCTAAGTCAAAACAGCACTTGGCTGACCTGATTTTATATCCAAATGTTTTATACATTGAATTATTTCAAAACCGGTGGAAGCATGAATACTTCATGGGCATTTGAAATAAACAGATACATATTTTCTAAATTGGCTCAGTTTAAGCTTCTCTCGGCTTCTCTTACAGCTCCTGTGTTACTGTTCTTCATCTGCCAAATGCCACAGCATCTGGAGCCAAATTGCCCACGTACCCCGAGGAACATTTCCAGCAAACATCCTTCGTTCTATAAATGTTTCAAGCCAAAGTGATTTAAAGTCACTCAGTGTGTAGAAAAATAACATTTAACAAACTAATGGATTTATATTCTTTGTTTCAGTTTATGACTTTACAATGAGCAGATTTCAGTGTCAAAATGACTTTGTTCCTTTTCCTCCTCCAGCTGCCGTGTACATGCGGCATTGGTAACCCTGACGACATGATGAACGACCCCCAGATCACTGGCTACGGGTCCATGGATGTCAACAACACGGGGAATTATGGGATGCCGGTGAACGGCGGTCGCCAGGACAGAATGTTGGCCCAGGTGTCTCTGAATGACCCGCAGATCACAGGCCAGGTGAAGGCCTCCAGAGGCTACGTGAACGTTTGGATAGACACCCACGCTATAGACAAGTACTCCAGGGTTATGTTTCCTGGAGCGTACATCCTCTTTAACATCATCTATTGGTCCATCTACTCATAACCCGGGGATGCAGAAGATGATGATGAGACTCCAGGAGCAGGAGGAGGAACACGTGATGCTTTTCAGACATGATGATGCATGGGGACCACTGACAGATTGGTGACCATTGCCTTCTCGAGCCAGCCACTTAAAACTGGAGAATTTCAAATCAGCTACAGACGGACAGGATGGTCGACATAGCTGTTTTTATCACTCCGTCAAATCTGTGTGGTTTCATGTTGTAATTATAGACGTTTGGATATCGTTGTGTCCTGAAAACGTACTTCACAGAGAGACTCACACACATGGACCTGTGTTTCTGTGCAGCTCAACTCACTTCAGTTATCAATGCAGTGACTCTTTACAACTCTTTAATTAAAATATGAACTGGAAGCGGATTACAGACACATTCCTTCTCTTTTGTATATGAACTAGACGTGACAATCAATGGCAAACTGAAAATATTCAAGGTTGGTTTGTCGTTATTATATTCTAGATATCATTCTTCGTCGTAAAAATCTCAGCTCTTGGATGAGAAAAAAAAAGAATTTTCTTCTAAAAACCTGATAATGTGATTATTTTAAAGTGTTTCCTTTGCAGCACGTTAGTTTGATTCAGAATGTGTTAAATGTTCTGGTGATCTTGCAATTATTTTGCTGTCAAGTTACTTACTGTCGTGCATTTTTGTAATTCGACATAGTTCAATATAAAGAAAAAGAGCAACAAATGCAGTCAATAAAAACACAAATGTTAATATTTATGTTAAGTAAATCCCAAACATGAATTATGGTATTGACTTGATAAATGTACTAATTTCATATTTCAATATTTTATACAACTGAAGCTCATCTCCTCTGTTTGATGTTGTGAGGCTTTGAGGTTACAGTGACCTGTTAGTTGCTAGTGTTATCGTCTTTTTCAGCTATAAACTCAATTATGTTTTGGTGGTTAATGACAATTTTATGACAAGAAAATCTGATATTATAGCAAACGCTGGTAAAAAATGTATCAATGGGAAACATGTTTGATAATGAGCTTACAGGTGCTGAAGAACACAATCACAATACTGTACATTTTAAATCTCCTCAGTGTAATACATGTACAGATGTAAATGGATGTTGCTGCATGGCTGAATATCGCTTCTTTCTGAATGTTGCTTCTGAAGACATCAATTAAAATCTGCTCAAAACAGTTAAAGCTTTTGGCTACATTTTTCTGGTACAACCTCTAGAGTCTCACAATTTAATCCAATTATCCTGTTCTCCTTTACAGTATATTTAAACAGCGCTGCAGGACAAGCTTTCAGTGATTAGACTTTGCCTCTCCTCTCTCTACAGCACAGGTCTGATATTGCTGATTAGCTTCATACCAAATCATATATATCTATAAATCCCTTATTTCACATGTGAGCAGTTAATGGTATTACAGAATATAAATATATATCCTCTGAAGTAGAGAAGTATCAATGAAACTTGGCTTTAATACATTAAGCCCATTTTCTGATTTCTTACAGACAAAAGAGTATAGGTTTTCTTTCTTTTTTGTACTTGTCTTTTTTGTTCAAGTAACATCACCAAGGGCAAGCTGACAATTCAAACTGAATCCCTGCAGCAGAAAGAAATGAAAAGAATAAAGCATCCAAAAAGATGTCCAGAACTGGATTTTCCACCACATCTGTGACCACTCCAAGGCGCTCAAGGGAAGCAAACGTTTGAATCGACCTGTGTGCTGCTGGTGAAAACATGCTGAGAAATCTGAAGGAGTAAAAAGACCAATGGCAGAACTCAAAGCAATATCCTTTCTGTTGAGTTCATGTATGAGATACGTTCATTCTTACATTCTCTACAAAAACTGTTCGTACAATTATGAACAGTGTATCAAATCACCAGTACAAAAGATTGTGACGTTTTAGGCTTATCTGAATTGTGGTTCTGGATGTATAGATAGTAGAGAGTCCACAGAACTAAGTCGGCAGCCCTGATAGCAATCTGTTTTGGTTTTGGCACAGAGTGCTTGGAGCTAAACCTCAACACATCTTAGTTTAGGTTTAGCATAATAACATTTGTTAATTAGCGCTAAATGCAAAAACAATTAGACGGATGGCAAATTATTATCTTTATAATATTTTTTAGATTTCAAAAGGTCACTTTTTCCAGGTCCTGGCCCTGAAAGAAAAGGTACCCATGCTGGTTTCGAACCTCGACAAGCATCAGATCTAGTCGGAATAAACCTAATAAAAGGTGGTATTTCAGTTGTAGTTTGCAAGCATTTTTCATGTGGGTGCAGTTTCCTAATTTTTATTTTGGAATCTGCTTATGTATTGCTAAGTATTACTAGTTTTCAGTACTCTATTTGAATGTATTTCTTCTATATTATTTAATTGTATTTATGCCACACCTTCTCTTTGTGGTGTCCTTAATACAATTATTATTAGTATTATTCATATATTTCTTTAAGCTCTTTCCTTCAAAAGTAACCATACTATGTATAGGAATCTACTCAATCAATCAATGTTTATTTATATAGCCCAATATCACAAATGTTATATTTGTCTCAGTGGACTTCACAGTTTGTACAAAATATCAGTATGACAATACGACACCCTCTGTCCTTTGACCCTCACATCGTACAAGGAGAAACCTCAGGGAGAGCAACAGAGGAGGGATCCCTCTCCCAGGACGGACAGACGTGCAATAGATGCCGTGTGTAAATCGAAAAGATAATATGTTTACAACATAGGTAGACCTAGACTTAAAAGCCCAACACAACCCTGAACAACTATTTTCTATAACTGTTATTCATATTATTGTATTTATGGAGCTGTCAAAGATGTATCCGTGCCTCCCAGGTGTTTCCCCTGTTTCAGTTTGGCTTGGCTGAAGTCCTCTCTCACTTTCCGCAGCAGATCGGGGGAGCATACTACATCCACAGCTGTCATAGCCAGGGCTTTGGCAGTCCTCAGGGTGTACAACTGGGCCTTTTCAGCTCCTGGCACATAGAAAAAAGTAAATAGAAACTAAAGAGACAAACCAAGTGACCTGGAAAACCGTCTGATTGAATCAAAGAGAGAACATCTGCTCACAATATACACATGCTGCCTTACCTGCTGCCACAGCGTACTCCTCAGTGTGGTTTAGCGCATCAGTGCAGATGTAGAAGAAAGGATGGATACCGGGGACTACGTATGATACGTTGCCAAAGTCTGTAGAACCTGCCAGATAATTATAAATACCCTTCAATAATTATTCTTTGTTCATTAAATTCAATAGAAAGCTGTACACCTACGGTATTTAAAGTTTTCCTGCACAAACCAGGATAAAAAGCAATAATTATGTATGATTCATGTTTTTTTTGCTTCACATACCAGAAAAATTGTTTGGCTGCTCTGGAAACTGAATCCCCAAAGCTTCTCCGTTATTTGTATACAGGTTTGCTAGCGTGGCAATAGGCAGAATGTTATAGTAGGAATCGTATGGGTAGATTATCTCCACCTGAAGAAAACACAAGTATTCTTTCATTTAAAAAATATGACATTTAACAATAGAGATTACTCTCATACATCAACAAATATGGCACTCCGTGCATGCTCTCTAATCTCAGCTTAACTTCCCTGAAGCAAGTGCAGACGTAGGAGAAAAGCCGCCTGAAGATAACGGTGAATTATGTAAGAGTCAAACAAAACTTGGGAGTATTAAAACAGGAATATGTTAAAAAGGGCAATATTATATAACAGCAGTCAACTCCAACGTTGCATTCCTAAGATTTGTTAAAACACACTGTTTGTGCTTACATCTGCGCCCGAGGGAAGCTAGAGGAAGTCGAATTTTTTAGGTAAGCTTACTTGGCAGCCGGTGGCAACAGCAGCTGCCCTGAAGCAAGCCTCAGCCTTGGCCTTCAGGTCAAAAAGATCCTTCACCAGCGGCGTGCGCAGATAATACTCCAACTCGGTGTAGGCAGGGATAATGTTGGGCTTCTCCCCTCCATGTTTGATGATGCCTGGAGAAAAAATTACATGAGGAAGCATAAGATGGGATGCATCCGTCACACCTGCAGTATTTGTTTATCACAGTAATTATTTTAAGCACTTTCTATTTTGTTGCTGATATATTGAGTTTATTTTATTTGAAGATATGTGGGCTAGCTCTTGACAAAATGGAGGCATTATGGAAGGCGTGATTTGACAAATTTGTGTCATGACACCATCTGAGAATATTGCTGAAACATTTTTAAATACTTGGAAAATTGCCTCACATAGATACACTCTGGTTGCTATATTTACATTAAATGTCTGTGCAACTTCACTGTCATATGAAGACAACACACAGCGGCATAAGTTTGCAAAGGTTCATTTATAACAAGTAATTCAATCACGTCACTGACCTCATCATGCAATTTTGTTGATACATTTTATCTTTCTTACCACATGAAGAACTTCTCATGTAAATGGTAGTAAAATGACTTTGAGGGGAGACTGTTTTTAATAAACTTTAAAGCCCAGCTGATCACAGATTCTGCCTGTTTCTCACCGTGAAGCCTCCACTCTGGTTTGAGTTGCTGTCTGAGTGCAGAGAGGTTGCTGTAGGCCAGCACAGCAGCATCCAGGGCGTTCACTCCCTCCCAAGGGTACGCAGAAGCATGAGACGCTTTCCCATAGTACTTCACTATCACCCTGTGTCACATCAATAAAGTGCTTTAATGGATATCTGAAATATACAACAGAGGTTAACATCCACAGAGCAGGTTGTGAACTTATAAAAGCTGTGAACTCACTCATCGAGAGCGACACCGGGCAGGAATGGAGCATCTTGCTGAGCGGGGTGAGCCATGAAGACCAGGTCCATGTCAGCGAACGCACCTGCCTTGATCAAGTCAATCTTTCCTCCTATAGCCTCCTCCGCAGGAGTTCCCAATACTGTTATCTGGGTAAAAGGTTTTTTGTTCAGTCTATTGACATCATCATATAAACACTTTTTACAAATAAAAAGTATTATGATGCTTAGTTGTCATATATCTCTCTATTATCTGAATTTTCTTGTGTGCTATGTTAAAGTGAAAATGTTGATTTCTTTTTAGATTTTATGGAATTGTTGTGGAATTTATAGATATGTCATTGGGGGTGTTGAAGCACTAGGTCAAGAAATGTGGCCCTTGTTAAGTCTCAGATGTTGGAATAAAGCCTATCCCCTTGCTATATTTGGCAAAAGACCAACAGTTCTTTACTTCTGAAAATGTGAAGAGCAGTTGACTCATAGAACTGTGGAGACAGGGCTGGCCCTTGGCACTGGCTAACTAGGCGGTCGCCTAGAGCGCCAGATCTGGAGGGGCGCTGCGCTGGGAGAAAAATAATTATAATAAATGTTTTTTTTATTTTTATTATTCTGCTTGATACTGCCCTTGATGTAATACATTTTCATTAATAATTTAATAAAGTAAACACCCTTTGCACCCCGGGCCGGGAACGTTTTGCATTTGCCCTGTACGATGGGCGCTGTAAGTGATGAAAGTGGGGGATGTTGACTTATCAGGCGCCCGCAGCTCACAGCCAAAGTGCGAGGGAGCCTCCGAGCGAGCAAGAGAGAGAGAGAGAGAGAGAGGGCGCGTATCGGTACCGCGGATTGTTGTTGGATTGAGGCTGATAACTACAGCTCAACGAGTGTTCAACTTTAGATAGTTCACTTTAGTCTAAGTTCAGTGATTCCCGCAGAAATGAAATATACTTTGGGGGAACGACTCGGGGTGGGGGGGGGGGGGGGGGGGGGGGGGTGCGTGAAAAAAAATCTCCTCAGAAATCTCTCAAAAATTTAGGAGCGGGGCTAGTCCTGGTGGGCTACCCAGGCTGAGTGACAAGGTGGCATCCAGGAAACTGAAATTTGCAGGTCACTGCCATCGACACCAGGAACTTCCAGCTGGCAAGTTAGTACTCTGGGAGCCAACACACGGGCACCGACCAAGAGGGCGCCCCACGCCAACATACGTGGAGGTGCTGAGGAAGGATGTGGGGGTGGAAAGCTCCACAGAGCTGGCCGGGTGTATGGAGGACCGTGAGGATTGGCGAACCCGTTGGCAAACTCGTCTAAGGACGACCTAGTAGTAGTAGTCCTTGATTGGCTCAAGTTCACACCTTTTTAGGGGCGGGGCTAGTGATGTTGTCCCGGGGATGCTTAGGAGTTGATAAAGGAGATAATCCCACTAACGTCATCATTTGATTCCAAAAGTGGGTCTGGACTCGCGCCCATAGAGGCTGTTTACCAATATAATGGCTCCCCCCAAAGTATAATTTATGGGTGGCTCCCCCCAAAGTATAATTTATGGTTTTTTAAGTTTTTTTTACTCACTGAGCACTCATTGCCACCAATGCAAATGCAAATGAGTGCTCACTGAGTAAAAAAAAATAAAAGAACACACAAATTATACTTTGGGGGGAGCCATTATACTTTGGGGGCCCCCCAAAGTATTAACATGCTGTGGGAATCACTGAAGTTATCTCAGTGGGTCTCAAACGGTTTGGTCACAATTTAAACAAATATTTCCAAGGCACACCTTTATAATTATTAGGATAAATAAAAACAGGTTTGAAATCATTCCAATGTATAGGACAGTAACCAAACATATCGTTTAAAACTGGAGATATTAAACAATGTGCATTACTAAATGTTAACTAGGTAAAATAAGATATGAATGAACAACAAAAATAAAATACGTTACATTTATTTATTATTGGCTATGGGTTATTGGTTATGTTCACATACTTATTTGATTATTAAAATGTAAACCGATTTTCATATGGGTGTTTTAGAGTTGTACCCCCTAGATCTAGTCTCTAGTAATTGTGTGCTTAAAGTGCACCAGATTGAAGCATTTTACTTTAAAATGTTGAAAAAAATCTTTCCGGGGGAGCATATCCCTGGCCCCCCCTAGAGGATGTGACGTCCACCCGCCAATTAAAACATGTTCATTCAATAATGAATACATTTGAAACCTTCTTCATGTATATAACCAACATGTCAAAACGTTTCAGTTTTTGTAGTGTATTGGTCTTTTGTAGAGATTTTTCATTTATTCTTTATATATTCTATTGTGTATTGCTTGGAGGGGGGGGGCACCAAATCATCATCGCCTAGGGCAGTGGTTCCCAACCTTTTTTGTCTTGTGTACCCCCTGAGCCTTTTGTCATACCATGAGTACCCCCTCACTCATACGTGCTGATGATCCTTCACAAGTAGAACGTAACTGATTATTGAATGAAAATAACTTTATTTCATCTCCTTAATTTGAACATCTAATTCTCAGGCATTTTCTTAATTTTAACTTAAATCACTCAATAAAAATGAATATGTTGCCTTGAAAATAAATAATATAATCAAATAAATACATATGAAATCAAAATAATCAACTTATCTTTGCTATATATATCTTGTAACATTTAGGCTTAAACCATGGAGCCCCTTTGAATAAGTCCCCTTTAAACAGGCATTTAAACTTTAATTCAGGAACAAAACACTTAGCAAAATAATATCCAGAATCAGTATGGCCTAGCAGTTTCTTTTCACCAGTCATTTACAACTTTTTTTTGGGATGGGGGGGGGTTAAGCACAGTTAGTATATGTTTATAAAACGGACAAGTCAAATCAAGCAATCTGATGTTTCTTAGCCGTGATATAATGAGCGTAGGCCTATATCCAGGGAATAGTTGTTGTTACTTTTCACAAATCAGTATCCCTCCGCGTCTGAGAACAGTTATAAAATCCTAAACTAAACTTTATATAATAAACTAACTAACTAACTAACTAAGCTTAAGATGGAAACATTTAAGGTTAACTTCGACCTCCGGGGTGGGCTTACTATGGAGGAGTGGATTGAGAAGTGCCTATCTCCAGAAAAAAAAGCACCTAAACGACGACATTCGCTATCTGTTATTGTTGTTGCATAGCAACATGTGCAGAAGGCAACGGAGGGACGATTTTATTTTATTCCCGGGCTGATTTTTAGTCCCAGTTCGCCACTGAACGTAGCTATTATGTAAGGTAGTTGTAAATCAAACAAGTGCAGTACATGCTATGTTATAAAGCCGTGGAGGGCGGGAGTTTATAAACCAAAGAGTAACCGCCCTTACGGGACGCTGTAATAAGTAAAGCGAACGCACCCGCAAGGACACCTGGCCTCCTATTGGTTGAGGGATTTTGACAGGATTGTTGCACAAAAGTTTCGAGCGCGCACAGAATACATCTGAGAGCAGAACAAATCTGTAAACAGCAATATATCTGAGTGCAAGCGTACAGTTTGAGCAGAAGCAGAGCTAATCTAAGTGCAAGCAGGCACTATTGGAGTGCGAGGACAGGGTTTGAGGAAAATAAATACATAAAGTATGCTCTCAAATTTAAATACCACGCTCTTGAATAAAGATAGGGAATAACCTCCATAGTTTATGTCCGACGCATCTTTGTAACGCACGAAGGACAGGAGCTGCGCTTCTCCACTCACATCTGTCATTTCATCCAGCTGCAAAGCGAACTGACCGGCTAGTTTTATTTTGTTCACCACTTGTCCAATTATATTCACAGACATATCATTGATCCGATTCCGACGGGATACGGTGTTATTCGACAGGGGAACTTTCTTGAGTGCTTCGGCTGCTTTCTTGTCTATCATAATTTCGGCCAACGCAGTCGCTGCAGGGAGAATGAGCTCAACAATAGAGTGAGGTTTTTTTTATTTAGCCACAAGCAGGGACACGGCGTAAGATGCCTCGAGTGCTTTCATTGACACATTCGTGGCTTTCATCATTACTGTCTGGCTCGACTTAAATTCAGACAGCTTTCGTCTGTAAAATTATTCACTTTTATCGACACTTCCCGAGTGTTTGGTGCTCTGGTGTCTCTGTAAATGCGCTGGCTTCATCGCACTATTAGCCAGGACTTCACCGCAAAAGAAGCACTGAGGCTGCGGTGGGTCCGCAGAAGTATAAATGAATCCAAATAATATATATGTTTCACTGTACTGCCTTGGTTTCAGTTTGGCCTCTTTCTTACGTTTCTCGGCGGGCTCCTCTGAACTCTGGCCTGAATCCAGAGCAAGCGGACGTTTCAGCCATTTATCCATAGCGCAGATCTACCAGTATTTTTCTGGCTGCAGGTAAACAGCTGTTTTCATTGTGGGATTTTGGCGCGGTTGTGCGTGCCACAGACTATTGTTTCCCTAGGGAAACAAATCGCGCACTATCATTTTTGACGGGATTATTATTTGTTTTACTTGTCACCTTGGAATTCCACGTACCCCCTACAGTTCCCTCGCGTACCACTAGGGGTACGCGTACCCCCGGTTGGGAAACACTGGCCTAGGGCACCAAAATGTCTAGGGGCCCTGTGTGGAGAGTCAAAGTTATCAAAACAGTGAGCTGTCATAGTTTGCCTTCTTATTTGAACCTAACCTGAATGGTTACCTTAACTGGTTGAAGGAGTTCACTCTGGTTCTCTAAAGCAGCTTTCAGCCCCAGAGCGGCTGCAGCTCCCACCTCCGCTATCAGGTTGTGCCCGCAAGCGTGTCCGATACCCGGAAGCGCGTCGTACTCGCAGAGGAAGCCCACGTTCAGTGCTCCCTCGCGGCCACCGACCAGATCCCAGACGGCCCGGAATGCGGTGGGTAGTTTGTAGTGACTGTCGACCGTCCATGTTTTGTCCCGAGAGAAGAAGCGGACCAGCCTGTCGTGCGCCTGTGTCTCGTTTCCGCTGAGCTCGGGGTTGCTCCAAATGTCCCGACTTAAACTGTGCAGCTCGTCTTTCTGTGCATCAATGCACTGCTGCAGCGCGTGCTTCATCTGCTGCTGCGAAGCCATTTGTACGGACAGTCACGACGCACAGTCCCAGCACAGTCAGCAAGCAATACATTAATAACCTGACCCGTAGGCCTAAGTGATTTTGTTCCGGGTCATTCTAAATTCACCCTGCCTGTGAGTCTGGAGTTATACAGCTAGAATTAGACATTCTAAGAATTATGTTCAAAGTTCAACATCATTAACTAAACCTTGCCCACACTAATGCAGTCTAAACTAGTTCTACAGTCAGCAATGAAACAAGTATTCAGTTCCTTAATATGGAGCAATACACATTTTAAATGGCATTGCTTCTTAACATTAATTATTGCATCATAACCTAAGTGTCACTATGTTGCAGCTGGTTAACCTTGAGCAAATATAGGTTTAATTGACAACCTAATATAACAAATTAAAGTAACACTACAGAGGGTACCAACAATGGAAATAATATTTAAAAAATGGGTCAAAATTACCCATCTGTTAAAGTTGGTTGTTATGCTAATGGATGAATTTGAAAGTTGGGTCAGTGCTGGATTGACCCAGTTGCCTACTCGGTCCCGCGATTAACCCACATTATAAATACTTTTTTGTGTGTAACATTACTCTTTATTGAGTTTGGCTATAGCCATTTTCATTATTTTTGAATCTGTGAAATGTTATAACAATAGCCTACATGATATGTGGTTTTGTATCTTATCTTTTTAAAGGAAATGTAAGGCTATCATTTCTCTAAATAAAATATATGATTATGCAAGGGAGGTTTGTTTTTGAGTACACAACTTTCTCATCCATCGTCCTGGGTGAGTAGAATAAACTTAACAAAATCGTATTTTTCTCCTTTCCCAGATAAAGAAAATTCTTATAGCTGGGCTCACCTTACACAAAGCGCTTCCAACCTGCTGATAGTGATCAGTGATGATCCCAGGTAATATACTGTATGTTCAGGTACAGTATATGAGATTGGTTCTGTAGATTTTATAAATAGAAATAAAAACTTGTCCTGTGCTTTCTTCAATCTTCATCTCATGCAATACCACCTTCTACCTCTTTAATGCAGTTATGTGGACATAACGTAACCAGAAATAGGGAGTATGTTGTATGTAAGCACTTTGAATTGCCTTGTGTTGAAAAGTGCTATATAAATAAACTTGCCTTGCCTTGCCTTGCCTTATGTTGCCTTCTCTTTTATTAACATCTAAATGAGTCTCTTTGAATGTTGCTTGCTATCTGCTGGCCAACATTTCACTCAGTCCATTCTTTTTTCTATTTTTTCTATTTCACTGTTTGAAAGTGTGGCTTATTATCGCTTCCATAAAACAGTCTCTAAATATGAAATGCTGTTTAATTTAAAACAGTAATCTTGGGTAGGGAATTGGGGAGACAATCAAATCATATTCAAAAAAATGTATTGCCAGCTCCAAAAACATAACCTTAAACACACTAATACATAATTTTGCACGCCAATCATATGTTATTTATTCAAGATTTAACACAAACCCTCTATCAGGCCTATGTTCCTTGTTGTACTGAATGCCATGGAGGCTTAAAATCCTCCTCCCATCTGTCTGTTACCACACTAGAGGGACCCAGAGTGACATACTTAGAAGTAAAAAGCTCCATCTCCACATGGTCCTGCATTTAATAAGCTGAGAAAACCATCAGTATTTTTTCTCAATTCAGGTTTTACCTTGAACATCGGCATAGATTGGTAATTGATAGAAAAACCTTCACATGTTCTATTTATATTCTATAGGTATTTTATTTATCTATTTATTTATTAACTGATTGCCTGTAGCTATATAACCGTACACATGCAGCAGGCAAACAATGCCTTCCCTTGCTCAAGACGGGCCCTGTAGAACAAGGTCAATTAGCGCTGAATGAATAAAGACAATGCTCCACAGCTGTCACACACCCAGCGAGGGTGAGTGTGTCTGAGTTTGGGAGAGAGCAGGTGTACTTGTATGTGTTTCCTGTCTGTTTTGGAGTTTGAGGTTAATTGGGGTGGGTTGTCAGTCAGGAGGAGACATGTTGAACAGCGCTCTGAAAGCTGACATGTGACATGGCCTGTCTGTCAGCTTACTCAACGCCCCGCCGGTGATGACCGCACTCTCCATTGTGTATCAATTAAGTGACATCGAAGAGAGGCATCCATGTGTCACTCCATTGTGTTATTCAGGGATTGCCCCCAAAAGCATGTGTTAAGTTTCACATGATTATACGTGTTTTTGGCATCACGTATTGGATCGTTTATTCTCAAATCATTGAAGCTTTTGAATGTTGAATTTTGAGTATTTTTATTTTTGTAGAAGATAATTGTTTCAAAAAGGAAATATTACACTGATAAACCCACATCAGCTCAGAGGAGAAAGAAAATCAACTTCATCAAAGAGTAAAAGCTAATGCAACCACTGAATGATGCAGCTCTCATGTCACTCATGATACATGTGTTAACAAGCGTTCAATATTTCAAGCAACATAGATATTTTAGGATGAGCCACTAGTTATCACACCAAGCCAGAATGATGCATGAGTTGTGATATATGCGTCACAACAGCAGGATGCCCCAAAGGAAGGCTGTTTTGACAGCCGCAATGAATGGATGTGCTCCCGATGACAGCATGTCACCAACAACAGACTTTGCTTGGGTGTGTGTTTGTGCATCTGTGGACACAGTACAAAATGTGATCCACATACTAATGTGTTTGTGCCTCTAGACTCAACCAGCAAAACAGTTTTTTATGATAAAAGAAAAAATGTAAATGGTACAAAATCGTATTTTTTGTGAAGAGATTGAGGCTGACACATGATCTATTTGTTGAGCAGTTTCAACTTCAGGTTGATATCATGGCATAACAAACCTCAATTAAAATTGTGACAACACAGTAATCTTTTGTTTTCTAACGATGTTGTTGCCATTGGCCATGAAAAGACAAAACAAAGGTAACACCAAAAGTGTCTTAAAAAAGTAAGCTTAACTTTGTGTGTTTTTTTTAATGTCTTCTTATTCATATTCTACATCATAAATCGCCCCTCTGACTCATCTCAGGCCCCTGTAGGGCTCATAAAACCCAGAGTGGAAGCAACCTTTGTATACAATTGACCATACATCCTGTATACTTTAGATCACAGATAACAGGTTTGCAAACCATGTTGCTGTGTTTTTGTTAGTATTTAATATTTTGTGTTGCATATGATTGACAGATTCAAAATGTATTTATAATAGATGACATCTCACGTAGTAATTTAAAATATTGACACAACACGAGTGTTTTAAATTGACAGTGTCCTCCTTTTTCTCTTGTCAGTTTCCTGGCAGAAATCATCTTCCATATTAGCCTCAACTATATCGATTCATTTTCTAGCCAACAGACAAATATTCACCCTGACAGGTCGTTGATGAGCTTGATTTAAACATGAGGTTCCAGCTGACTGAAGGGAACCGACAGCGTGTCAGTCGTGCTTGCTGTGTCCTGTCAGCATCACTATCAAACAAAATGCACCCTAAGAGGAGTCCCCCGGAAATCCAGCCTGCAATGTTCGATCTCGCCCAGCAAGCTGCTTGGTGGTTGGAAAACATCACCCCAGGGCATCAAGAATACGAGTGTTCATGTGTGTGTGGTTTCATGTGCAACATGACATTCCTGTTTCTGTCATTAATGTCACATCAGTGCACACAGTGTGCCTCTGCAGTCTCTGAGCTGGAATACATTAACACCTCGGTTTACCAAGTCTTCCTGCATCCTCAGGCAGTGGAGTGGGGGTGGCACTACAGCATTTGTTCTTGTTTTTGTGATGCTTTGAGAAGGCTTCAGCCTCTAAACAAGGTAAACCCACCAAAAAACAACTATTTGTTAAACTGTCATGGCTTATGAATACTATTTTGATTAAACAGCCCCCAGAGAGCCATAATCAAAATTTTCTTTGAATCACTGATTACAATTATACACTTTGTCACTTCTTCCAGTAATTACCAGCAAATAGAAGCGTTCACATTTGCTGTTCCTAACACATCTTGTAAAAATTCCCCTGGCACACGGATAGTGAGACATTTTATCATCTTGGTTGTGGTTGCTACAGACAGGACGTGATTTGTTTGTAATGGATTAAAAAAAAACAGGCAGGGAAAGCCATTACTGCTATGCAAAATAAGTAGGGAGCAGAATACACAACAAATGATTTGGCAAAATAGATGTCGTATCCACACATTGCAAAAACGTCACTGGGAAATTGTCTTACCTAGAAACTTAGATTGCTGTTTGAACAAAAAACCCTAGTACTGTCTCAGACTGAATCAAATATGTTCTCGTCTGTCTGCCTTTGCTGCCCTGGTTGCTCCTGCCGTAGCGTTGGCCTTTTCTTTGTTTGACAGCGCTGAAAAGGCTGCTGTCTGCCCCCCTAACATCTCCCTTTGTGGGCAGTGTGTTGAACAGTGGGAGTACGAGTACTCAGCAGGGCGTGTGCAAAGCGGAGCTGAAGTGCTGATTTGAACTCTCACTGAGTTGTTGTGCTGGCTGGTCTTTTGATGGCATACAGCACATACATCAGTGTATGCTAACAAAAGGTAGCTTTGGTGAGAAAGATGAAAGGCTTAAATCCTCATATATTACACGCAATGTTTGGAACAATAATAAAGCTGATAAAACTATACAAAAGTTTTCTTGGGGCTTGCATCTATTGTTACCAGAATCTCATAGGAAGCATTAGTTGAAAAGGAGTAGACTTGTTGAAAACAAAAGCTAAGCCCGTAGACAGTCACCACATTGAAAGTGCAAAGCAGACCACAGCTTAGCCTCATTTTCATATGACCCACATGTATTGCACTCAAAGGTTGGTACTCTCCTTGGTACATTGGAAGCTTAATTTGCTGTCTTCAAAATTCACTCAATGTTCCTGAGGGCGCAGGATTCATTTCAGTTTTCTGCTCCAGAGGAGGGGAGAAACACCTCCTTCTCTTTGGAGGATCACCACATCTGATAATTGCCAACAGCAGAAACTGTTTAAATAAAACATAAACTGGTTGGATACCAGACAGCTGGGTGACAGAATGTCTGCAGAGAAGACCCAGGGATCAATTAGGCATCAGTGTTTGTCTCTAATTATTAAAAGGTCTGTGAAAAACACAAGAGAAATATAAGAAAATTGTTATTTAAACCCTTTTAGAGGGGCAATACACAAGCTGCTAGGGAGCTTTCACTAGAGGCAGTTTGTTTACGGGAATGAAACAAGAGTATACGTACTTAAAGTCAAATTTCACTGCACATACCATGATCAAAATAACTAAACAAGGTTTGATTAGGTCTAATTTCTAATATTGTTCACAAATATAACGTTACATCAATTGTCTGTTTTATCTTGTAAGTAAAAAAGAATGTAACACAAAGAGCCCTGCTAGTAGAGATGTAATGTAGGTAATTTGCACCTTTTTATTTGAGAGGGTGAACATGCTAACATTTGCTAATTAGTGCTTAACACATATTTTTTATAAACCAAAGTGTTGGACAATTTATATTTTCACCTAATGAGGGCACTAGACTAAAAGTTGAGGTCTCACCAAAATAAACATATTTATATTCAATAACATTGAATTCATTACATTCATGTGTGTATAAAACTGAATGGCATATAGTTCTAACTTCAAACCACAAATGCTCACCTGATGGTGGTGTTATGAAACAAAAAAGTAAACCAGAAATAAGTACAAATAAATTAAGGGTTCTTCCTCTGGGCAGAATCCATTTAATAGGTTGTTTTTTTCAAATTTCCATGTCTATAGAATTCTTTGTTAGTTCAAGGAAAAGATTCAGAGTGTCTTCTTCTGCATTCATGTTGTACCTAAAGACCATAACTGTCACTGGGTACATATTTATCCCTGCCTGTCCTTGCTCTCTGCACATTCTCCATCCAGCCGTCACGTTAGAGAGAAAGCTTGAGTGTTAATTGGACGCTCTCCCATGGGAACTCGTAGGCGTCTTCCTTGTCCTCTCTGTTTATCGGCTAATGTGATTGTTACGGCTTTCTCGAATTCATAGCGACTCCTGAATAATGAACATGCTTAGTATTCCTTTCAGACTCTTGTGACCTGTTGTGAGTGAATGATACTTGAGCCTTCAAAAAATTAAACCCCAGCTCACACAACTGGATTTATTGTAATACAAAAGACACAGTGGCATGTTGTCTTTCTGATGGTTGCTCTGTTGCAGGGATAAATGAAACCAGCTTTAATGCATGTCCTCTTCTGACACTAGCAGTGTATGAGTGTTTCCAAAAATCCTTGGGGATAATCTCACACATTAGTGGGTTAAAGGAATCATTTGACATTTTGGTCACACACTTACACTCACACTTACTTTCGCTCTTGAGTAAAGATCTATTCCTACACAATTATATCCAAGCGTATTTCCCCAAATGTTTTGCGATTCCTTCAAATGTGAAATGGCTGATCCTTATAATATTTTCATAGCGGAAAGCACAAGATTAGGATATGATACTGAACTCACTTCGACAGTTGTTGGTTATTTGACCTGAATCTCATCAATCAAGGTCCTCTGGCTCAGTGGTTTGATTTGTATTTGACCGAGTGTAACAGCTGGAAATTGTATTAATTTCACTCTACATAGATTTAGTTTAACTTAATTTATAATACATCCTGTTTCTACAATGCTGCCCAGAGGCCATATTTTTGGAAATAGTTAAATCTTTGCAATTATGAGTTTCAGCAAGTAGATAAAGTGAGATAGTATTCGCTCATGAAATTGCTTTTGTCTAATTTGATTTTCTAGAAGATAGTCTCACAAGAAGCAAATCCTCCTCACAAGATTTCCATTTGTTTTGGTATCATGTTTGATGGAGATTAAACACACCCTAATGTGTGTGTAATATTGTGTCGCAGCTTAAAAACTAATCTTACTATTATTCTTCAGCCTGTTGTTTATTCAAACAACGTGAATCATCAGATATACTCTCTACACCACTGGTATTCAGTTTTCACTTGATATAATTACTCATCAACTGAATATATCCAGTATATTGTGACTGTTATGTTTTACATGGTTCATAATGCTGTTTCAATATGTGACAGTGTGATGAAGATAAATACAGTTATAAATATAAATCACTGCAGTGGTGATTTACACAAAGACTCGCTCAGCAGCCTCTTTATTACAGTCATGGACTCAGTACTTAACTATCAGACAATCATCAAACAGGATGTGAGGACAGCGGCACTCTCCACAGGACGCCGTTCACAGCCTGATTAAAAAGGGAAGTAGCAGTGTCAGATATTGTGAAAAATGGTTCCCGCTTGTGGTTAATCACTGATAATCCCTCCAAAAAAAAGAGTAATGACAGCTTGATTTAAAATTAAATAAATTAGCACGCACACAAAATGTGTCCAGTGAAATCCCTCGGCTTTGCATCTATTTTCTATTTCGTGGGTAGTTTTTCATACAGTTTCATTTTATTTATTTAGTGTGTCTGTTTTGTACTTTTTTATAGCAGTTTTCCTTTATAAAACATGAAAGGATGCAATGCCATGACATTTTATGCAAGACCGTGCTGTGATGTTTGTTGGTATATCGATTTTTCCATTAACCATTACATTTTTTATTAAAAGTAATTGTCTTAAAATCACATTCATTATAACTGTGGTCATGTTATTGTTTTCAACAGTAGTGGTTCTAGAACATTTTACATGGGGTGGCAAAGGGGGGGGCAAGAGGTCATGCCAGGGTGGCATGGGAGGGCGGACAGTACGTGGTATTTTATACTGTATATAACCTATTTAATGTTAAATCATGCCCTAACACAAGTGTTCTTCATGCACGAGAAACAAGGTGTTCAAACAAACTAAAATATAGTATAAAACAGGAGAAAATACTCATGATATCCTAGAATTCAGTAAAAGTACTTTTTTTTACATTACCCATCTCTTAAGAGAGCTAAAGGTGACCTGTGCAGCAACACATTTCAATAAATATTTGTCAATACTAAGAGCCGCTAGATTGTGCTGCTGTAGTAGAATATGTATGCAAGGAGAATAAGAACATACCATGTGGTCCAGCTGGAGTCTCATCTGCCTCCTGATCCCTGCCTCTGGCCCTCTTTCTGACACTTCCTCTTTATTCCTAACATACATTTCTTCTTCTTCACTAATGTCTTCATCTCCTCCTCTTCCTCCTGCTCTGACCCTCCTGGTCTCTTCGGTGTACTCTCTTTTCCTTTTCCTCTTGCTGTTCATCCTGATCACTTCAGATATGTCTTTTTGTTGTTGTTGAATCACTCCAGCTACTCTGGTGTGCAAGAGTCTACTTGTGAAAAGCACTGGTACAAATGCGAGTATAACTTTACACGTTAGGGCCATGTAGCTAATAAATAGTATAATACATATAAAATAAGAAAGTATTTATCAAGCGCACACAGGCAGCTGCGTTTAGATCCAGTTTGACGGTAAAGGATGTATCCTGGTTTAATATATCTGGCCTCATTGCTGTGATGTGTCATTTACGTGGATGTAATAGTACCGCATAGTTTAGCAAATAAAGTGATCGATTTCCCAGCTTCCGTTGTCTACGTAGTATTTTGTAAAGTATTTTGTAACTTGATTTTTGTTCTTGTTTTTTGGTGCACAAAGTTTAAACTTGTGACAAATGTCAACATGAATCACGTTCCGAGGATATAAACATTGTACATTTCTGACACTACATTACCTTTACCTTATTAAGATAAGATAAGATGGACCTTTAATAATACAATGAATTCAGTAGTAGTAGTTAAACAGCAACAGGGTAAAGATTAAAAAAATTCAAGAAAAATAAAAATGATATACAGGTATATTGCTATCCTTAGTACAACTCCAACTTGCATTTCATTTATGGAAGATTAGGTTTTTATATGTCAATGATCCTTCAGTCGAGCACCGCCCAAATCATGGTCTTTGTATTCTGGTGTGGAATGAATAGCATGTGTGGCTTGTTTTTTTCACATTTTCTCCTTTTTAAGAGGCTGTCTCGCATTTCTTGTTTTGCTTTCAGGCTTCAAGGTAAAACAATTTACAAAACAAACGAGAAAGGAACAGAACAAAACACTAATGCTTTCATTCAACCACTACATCCGACCTCCTGCCCCTGCTTCCATCTCCCCTTATTTATCTCTTTTCAACACCACTGAGGCTATTTTTCAGGACTGAAATTTCCACTTTTTGGAGGTCATGTTGTCGGCATCTCTGTCGGTTTGTATTTTTGCCAACCCAAATCTCTGTTGAAAATGAATTAAAAGTAATTTTGATAAAAATAGAAGCTTGTTGATGTTAGCGAAAGTGAAAATCACAAAGACATGGATAAA